>NC_084733.1:60725765-60835765 GCF_033978785.1 Entelurus aequoreus | reverse complement strand
AAGTACAAAGAAGAAGAATCATGACCGACATTCTGAACCCTTTGATAATCTTACTCATCTCACTATGTGAAATACAACTTTATAAATAAATAATATATAGTGAATTAGTTATTTTTTAGAATGTTATTATTTCTGGAGTAAATTGTGAAAAAATTGAGAACAGGAAGTGAACAAAAGCGTTACCAATTGCTATGAAATGGAAAAGGGGTAAGCTCTGTTCTCTGCCTACTCCTTTACGAACATGTTGAAAAGAGAAACTGGAAATTGTGATTTATCATATCGTAATTGTATGCATGTTCGAAATAAACATGCCACCATAGAGATACCTGTGGTGGCATTTATGTAACATTTCTGTGCCTACCTGTTGTGATGTCAATGCGTGTCACATTTGCAGAGGCACTCAAAGCAAAGGATGAGCTACTGTTGTCCAGCAGGCTGCGAAGTATGTCTATTGTGTCGACACTGGTCACATTTAGCTCGATGGACACTTGGTACTCATAGTGGACAAGCAGTTCTGTAGGGAAATTACATTTTACACTTAATGATGTTGACATTTTTTTACAGCCCCAAATGAAGAACATCTGAATGATGGCTGGATTTTTCCCAATCTATGTTCTGCGTATAGAGCAGGACTTTTACTAAGTCAGTTCTATCACTCACCCAAAAACGTCTTCCAGTAAACCAGAGGGGTGTTGACATACATAGACATACATTCTACTATAGGATACAACAGAACAGATAATGCTATGTTTACATCGATAGTGTACTAGCGTGACTTGTAAGAATGTTAACAAGTGAGATGCCTGAGACGCATCTCAGGCCATAGATAAAGTATTTTTTTAAATTGCTGCTTTTACGCAACCTCACGTCCTGATGCCGCAAGCCTTTTTGAAGCAAACAAGCGTATTCCCAGCAAGAAGTCGAAGAAGAATAAAAATGCACTGTTCTCACCTATAGGAATATTTGGATTTTGGTAAAAGTTATAAAAAATACCTAAGATAGTTCAACATAGAGGGACAAAGGTTGTACAAATTTGGCTTTCACGGACACGATCGAGATGGCAGTGACCACGTTAGCAATGTCTGTTTGAACTTGAGGATGAACTGTAAAAAAGCCTCGATTGTGATAAATTTACTTTTCTTATTCTGCAAATACTTATATATGAACACTTCTTGAAGGGGACCTATGCTTTTTTTGGAATTTTTTCTATCATTCACAATCCTTGTGGTAGACAAGAAGACAAAGTTGTTTTTATAAAATTTGCTTTCAAATTTGTAGTAATCTGCTCATTCCAGGTGGATAGCAATGCTGCTAATGGGATCAATTAATTCAGCCAAACGAACGCGGATACTTAATAAACGCATATTTATTTCTGCCTTTGCAGTTGTGATGAAGGGCGACATAAATAAACTTTGATTGATTTGATTGAAAGAGAATATGTTGCCGAATATGGGGCGGCATGGCGTAGTGGGTAGAGCGCCCGTGTCAGAAACCTGAGGGTTGAAGGTTCGCTCCCCGCCTCTTACCATGCCGTTGTGTCCTTGGGCAGGACACTTCACCCTTGCCCCCGGTGCCGCTCACACCGGTGAATGAATGTTGAATGAATGATAGGTGGTGGTCGGAGGGGCCGTAGGCACAAATTGGCAGCCACGCTTCCGTCAGTCTACCCCAGGGCAGCTGTGGCTACGAAAGTAGCTTACCACCACCAGGTGTAAATGAATGATGGGTTTTTAACATGTAAAGCGACTTTGGGTACTTAGAAAAGCGCTATATAAATCCCAGGTATTATTATTATTATTATTATGTTTCTTTGCAGTTGATTTTTGCTACAAATATTAGTCTCATCTACAATTCATGTCTACAATTGTTTTTATGGTATGAAGTTCATATTTTGTCTCAATTAGCTATAGATGTCCCTGTTGTACAGCAATGTTTGCTAGCAATATCAAGATTCAGTATATGCTGTTGAGGCTACCAGAGATTTTATTCATCTAGTTTATTTACATTATTAAGGATATTTTCTTGATGCTAACGAATAGCACCAAGACGCTATAATGTCGAATCCATGTCGAATAAAGCACTTGGCTTTACGGCACAACAACAACAGCTTTTAATTTTCTGCTCTGATAATTAACAAAGAAAATACAGTAAATTGGACCAACAATCACAATATTTATTACTAGGACTTAACATGACGGTAGTTTATTTGCACAATCGGGTCTTCCTAGTTATATTTAGGCATAGGAACCACAAAAGAACACATACTAATTTGAGTTCTTGTCTTTTTTTATGTTTAGTTCTGCTCTCAAACACTAATATATTCGAGAATGAATTAGACATTTGTATGTGAAATGTTATATTGTGCTGCAGTGTGTGTGTGAAGGGTATGAAAAATGGTTACCTTTCAGGTGTCCTAATAAGATTTTCTGCTATTACAATCTTGCAGTGCAAAGTGAATGTGCATATTATGAATTGTTTGCTAGTGCATTGCATGTGTGCTGCTGACCAGTGTGATTTATTAAATTAGTACGTTTTGCAACACAACTTTTCTCTTTTTGTCTTGTTAGTGTACCAATATTACAAATTGTATAGAAGTACCTTGCTACCTAGTGGTTTTGTGAAAATAGGCAGTCACACACTCTATATAGGCACTGTTAATATACGTATTAAGCTATATGGTACGTCATTGGGCTAATGATAACACAGTGTAAGTAACAGAATCTGGGCGACGTTCATAAGCCATCGAGTAAATAAAACAGGCCTTATGTGTTATTTCCATGGTTTATGATGGAAAAAAAATTTTCAACAAACAAAACTAAGGTTCAACCCCTGAGGTTACAGTTTTTCAACGTCAATTCAAATTCATTCTACTCACCATCTCCTGTTGCTCTCTTGATGATGTGTCGTTCTTCTGAGTGTAATTGACCATTTAACTAAATTAAATTAGACTTAGAGTCAATGACACATGTTTATTTGGACATACATCAAAATGCATTGTAAAGCACATTGGCCTACCCATTTGATGACATTCCCTGTTTTCAGGATACAGAGTGTCGCCAGGAGAATGATCAGGCCATTCTTATATTTTGCCATTCCTATATCAAGAAGGAAAAGACAAACAAAGAGTGGTGAAGATAAAATACATTAAAATTAATTTCCTTTAGTACCTTCTGGACTTCTGATTCTTCTCTACTCAGTGGCCTAGTGGTTAGAGTGTCCAGCCTGAGATGGGTAGGTCGTGAGTTCAAACCCCGGCCGAGTCATACCAAAGACTATAAAAATGGGACCCATTACCTCCCTGCTTGGCACTCAGCATCAAGGGTTGGAATTGGGGGTTAAATCACCAAAAATGATTACCGGGCGCGGCACCGCTGCTGCTTACTGCTCCCCTCACCTCTCATGGGGTGAACAAGGGGATGGGTCAAATGCAGAGGACAAATTTCACCTCACCCAGTGTGTGTGTGACAATCATTGGTACTTTAACTTTAACTTCTCTCTCAAAGAGAAATGTTTTTTTTATCTGCTATATAATTGAATGCATCTTCGGTCATTTCAAATGAGTTCAATCAGCAACTTGTATCAATGGTTTTAGAGCATTTGTTCCGTAAGTGAACCAAAAAGTGGCGAGGGAACACTTTACCTGTGCTTTTTTGCAATTTACACACCTTAAGTTGTCCTTGAAATATTTTCCACCAGCCAGAAAAACATCTGCATTATGCTTGTTTTGTGGGCATAAAGTCCAGCAGAAAGGAATCGTTGTCAGAAAAATAAAAGACCTATGGACAAGAGTTGGAAAAAAAAGCAGTTGATTTGCATTCATTAGTACTGTAAAACTACAAAAAAATACCTTATAAGAAGATCCATTCCAATCATTCCACCAATACTATGACCTGTATTTAAATCTTCCTACTTTAACGTTGTCAGAGAGTTTTAATATAAAATGCATGTTTTTATTTTGGTTGTAGCTTGTAGCTTGACTAATATATACTGGATGTGTTCACATGTGTGCAAGGTGAAGCATGAACCTGAATGTATTTGTTGCTTTTGCATTTTGTAACACAACTTTCCAGCATTGTAACAACATGTTTAAGTCAGAAATCGGCAAACTCATCAAAGGTCCCCTATAAATGTACTTTTTCAATAGTTTTGCTGTTTGTGATGCAAAGTGTTGGAACACAACTCTCAAGTCACTCCAAAAATATCAGCATGGTGTTAAAGTGGAGCCAGTGCAAACAGAAAGTGGTTTTAACTTCCCTGTAGCATGTTTACCTTGAACCTTGCATACTTTGCATATAAAACATGTCATGCAGAAACTTAAGCAGGGTAAAAACTTAATGTTCATCTCCAAACTGCACTGCATAATTGAAAAGAACTTGAATGAAAATATGCAGGAAGAGACCTCAGCGTGTCTAGTAATTATAATAATAATAATGATTATAACAGTAATTATAATAACAACAATAATGGATTATAAAGTGTTGGAATGTCTAGTTTTGCCCTGACACAATCATTTGTTTAACTTGACGCCTCTTCCAAATGCCTGACATTCTGTAGAAGAGTAATTAAAGTCTATAGGCTCATGTTCAAGGACATTTTGTATTATTTACTTGTTTTTAACTTGAAGTTTTACTCAGAAGCATATTTTTTTTCTATACAATCTTTCATCTTCCAAATGAGTCAAGGTCGGTTACTTCTTGTCAAAGAAATAAAGGAAAATCCTAGTCACGTCCGTTGTGTCCTTGGGCAAGACACTTCACCCTTTCTCCTGATGGCTGCTGGTTAGCGCCTTGCATGGCAGCTCCCGCCATCAGTGTGTGAATGTGTGTGTGAATGGGTGGATGTGGAAATACTGTCAAAGCGCTTTGAGTACCTTGAAGGTAGAAAAGCGCTATACAAGTATAACTCATTTATCATTTATCATTTAAAATGCCATCATATGGACTATTGTGAAAATAATAGGCACAACATACTAACAAAGACTGACGCAGTCTGACGGATAAAAAATTAATCAACACCACAGTACAACACAATAAATTGCTGAACAAGAAGATCGTGTTTACCACACACAGGAATAAGTTGGCAGTAAATAATGACAGTCATTATTACAATTATGCATCCAAACAACTGTATGTATGCCAATTTCAAATATATCAAGCGATATACAGTAAGTATGTCATTCATTTATCGTTAAGGTGTTGCTCAATCCATATCCTGTACTTAAGTATGCATGTATTAATAATTCAACTAATTCATCTAAATTAATTTGATCTAAAAGTATTATCAGCATCAGAATCAGAATCAGAATCAGAAATAATGTATTAATCCCCGAGGGGAAATTAAAATTTTCAGCACAATCCCATTCAAGATCAGACAAACATTACAAGAAGACAGAACAGGATCGCTGACGGGTCTGCCAACTTCCGGCGCCCCTTACAAAAAAGGTGAGATACAGCTAAACAATGGGGGGGAGAAAAATAAATTTAAAAAAAATTTGAAAATAGAATAAATAAAAATTATTAATGTATATGCATTTTTGTTTACTCTTAATCTAGTCAAGTTTTTACTATGTTTGGATTGCTTGTATGTAGGGAGGTGTACCGAGACTCTGTACCATTAATGACAGTAAAGACATTGAAAAACTGGGTGGGCATCAGGAAGAGCACCCGGTATGAAAACTCAGCCAAATTCATTATGCCATTGTCCTACTGTTCAGTTCAGTTCAGTTCAGTGTCAGTTTATTTCCAACATGCATACGATACAATGTGATGTGTCACCTATTTCCAGTTGTTTCATGACCGCACGTCCAAAAAGGAGTAGGAAGAAGCAGAGCTTATTTAATCCTCCCTCTTTTCATACCATAGCAATTTGATCCCATTTCCTTGTTCTCTGTTTGTAACACAACAGTGAATCAACAAATAATTAATAAATAATTAATATACCATAGTAAGTAAACAAATAGCAAATACACAAGTAATCATTATCTAAAAAAAAAAAAAAGTTCAAGATGTTCTTCTTCTTTGTACTTTGTGAACACTTGTAGTTTAAACTGAATCATATTGGTGCTTTGTTTGATTTCTTTGCTTAATCCATTCTATAATTGAATTCCACATACTGATATACTAAAGGTTTTAAGTGTTGTTCGAGCATACAAATGTTTTAAATTAGATTTTCCTCTAAGGTTATATTTCTCCTCTTTAGTTGAGAAGAATTGTTGTACATTCTTGGGTAGCAGGTTTGCTTTGTGTATAATTTTTGCTGTTTGCAAATGTACCATATCGTTGAATTTGGTGCATTTCATTTGGATATAGAGAAATTTGTATTCTCTCTATATCCAACATTATGGATTATTCTAATTGATCTTTTTTGTAACACACTTAGTGAATGAAGCGCACATTTGTAGTTGTTTCCCCATATTTCTACACAATAACTCAGATATGTTAACACTAGCGAGCAGTAGAGAATATGAAGTGATTTTTGGTCCAAAACATATTTTGCTTTATTCATCAGTGAAATATTTCTTGCCACCTTATGTTGTATATTTTTTATATGAGATTTTCAGTTAATTTTATCATCTATTATTATACTGACAAATCTAGTTTATTTTACCCTTTCAATGTCTACTTCGTCTATTTGTATATATGTTTGACTTTCCCTTCTACTGTTACCAAATAATGTTATTTTAGTTTTACTGATATTCAAAGATAGTCTGTTTTAGTCAAACTGTCTTTTTAATTTGTTAATTTCTTCTGTTATTATTTGTATGAGCTTCTGTGTGTTCTCTCCTGAACAAAACACTGTTGTATCATCTGCAAATAATACTAACTTTAAGTGCTGTGGTGACCTATGCTGTGATAAAGGCTTAGTTTTATTACAACAGTATTTCTACACATTATTTTCTCTTTCTGTCAAAAAAAGGTCATTTTTAACACAGGAAGTAAACAAACTTGAATGGAAAAAAGTAAGCATATGAGTTACTGTAAGTGTGGACATGTAAAGGACAGAATGTTGTAGATTAATAATTACATTGCTGACACATGAAGGTTTAGGATTAAGTAGGCATAGCTATTTCCTCCTCTTTCTGGGGGGCATAATGAATTATGTGGCCGGGATGTTCCTCTTTGGAACTTGTCAAGCATGTCCAAAACAAATGTTCTTGACCAGATACAGTTTCTGGCCTACTTTCTATTATTGGTTTAGTTGCAATAATCATAATTTGGGACGAGTTCTGGACAACTCCAATCACTGGGTTTTGGCGCCTTGAACAAAAATCAAACCCATACAGTCTGTACTTTGGATACAAAATTAGACTATGCCACTATAACGGCTCATTATCTCTATCCAACATGATAACTCATTTTACACACCAATTCAGTACAACCCAAATTATTAGAGATCATTATTATTATCATTGATTTGACTCATTCTAGTATGGGAAATAAGTCTACCATTACTGTAGAAAAAGGAACAAATTAAAGAGGGTGAAGTCATCAGTTTTCTTACCGTAGTTCAAATGTCACACGTCTCCTGCTGATAGACCAACAATCACTTGTTTGTCTGCAGTGAGCCCATCTCATAATAAGAAGCTCCAAGTTAGTGAGGGGGTAAAGCTGCTAAACCTGTATACTAAACAATGGGAAACATGCTGATGAAATACGGTCTGGGTCACACACACGCATGCAACATTTTCCCTTTTGTTTCCTTGTGTTTGTGTGTGTGTGTGTGTGTGTGTGTGTGTGTGTGTGTGTGTGTGTGTGTGTGTGTGTGTGTGTGTGTGTGTGTGTGTGTGTGTTGTGTGTGTGTGTGTGTGTGTGTGTGTGTGTGTGTGTGTGTGTGTGTGTGTGTGTGTGTGTGTGTGTGTGTGTGTGTGTGTGTGTGTGTGTGTGTGTGTGTGTGTGTGTGCGTGTTCTGGCAATGCTTACTTAATAGGGACATCGCTCTATTTACACAGTCACCTTTAGGGGACCTCTGATGTTATGGGGACAAAAAAACAGGTTCACTAAAGGGAAACCTTTTTAAATGATAGTCAGATCCATTCTGAAGATGCCTAAGTGATTTTTAAGCGTTGGCCCATAAAACATGTTTACTGAAAAGTAAACATGTTTAACATCTAATTTGAACTTTTTTTTTTTTTTTTTTAAATGGTCCTCAGTAGTCACGTACAAATTTGTGTGAATTATGCAAAATTATTTGAATTTGGTCCCCATGAACTATATTAACTCTTTTTCCCCAAGGTCCCCAGTAAGAATGATCAGCACATTACTTTATCAATCCAGAGATTTAAAGACGTGTATGAGCTAACTGGGCAGTGGCCATTTTACCTCTTTTTTTTATGCCTCCACAACCTGTAGAAAGGGTGGTCCCCACTAGTGATGATCAAAAACTTGGCCCCCATTCCATATGATAACCAGTATATGTGTGTGTGTGTGTGTGTGCGTGTGTGTGTGTGTGTGTGTGTGTGTGTGTGTGTGTGTGTGTGTGTGTGTGTGTGTGTGTGTGTGTGTGTGTGTGTGTGTGTGTGTGTGTGTGTGTGTGTGTGTGTGTGTGTGTGTGTGTGTGTTCTTGTATTTCTATCCTTCTTTAGACATCAACAAGGAAAAGTACCTTCCATATGAGGACCGATGAACAAGTTAGGCCATAAATCATGGTCCCAATACGGAAAACCATTGCATCTAATGAAGTTTGTCTCATTTGCACCCCTGGTGGTGAAATCTTTCCAAATTAGGGTGGTCCCAAAAAGGAGAGATTTTTCAAATTGACTGTGTGTCGGTTTTAAAAGTGCTCCCCATCAGGTCAACATATGAAATAACAAGTGTGTGTCAGAAATTGAGATGCGTCCCCTTTGGCTAAAATTAATTTAAATAAATAAATAAATGTGTATATAGAGACATACTGTAATAACTTGAAGTAAATACTGAAGATTAAAAACAAATACAAACAAAAAATTTAAAAAAAAAAGTAGTTTGTATATATTATTAATGTTGTAAATACAAACCTTTATATATCTAGAAAGGGTGGTCCTAAAGAGGTAGGCATTTTTCATAGGCTTCAAGAAGGTAACAAATACAATAATGTGTGTGTGTGTGTGTGTGTGTGTGTGTGTGTGTGTGTGTGTGTGTGTGTGTGTGTGTGTGTGTGTGTGTGTGTGTGTGTGTGTGTGTGTGTGTGTGTGTGTGTGTGTGTGTGTGTGTGTGTGTGTGTGTGTGTGCGTGTGTTTTTGTGTTTGTGTGTGTAAGATTGCCCTTGCCTTATCTTCATTATTAATTTTTATATTGACATTATTAAAGCTGGTAAAAGGCAAAGATCAAACAACATGAGTTGTAGCATTGTAAATGTTAGTGCTCAAGATTTAGCAAAAAAAAATGTGTAGTGTTGTTCGGGCTGTCTTTGATTTTCAAATTAATTTGATTCGATAGATTTTGTCTATTATCGACAATCAGTCAACTTGATTGCATATTTTTAAGAGATATGTCGTAGTGTATATTGGCTGGTCACTAGGCGTCAGTAGCGTCACTTGCCCTAATTGTTACTTATAAAAGGAATACAGTCTTTCAAGGATTTTATTTGCGACTTTTTCCAACTTAAATAAAAAGGCTCAACGACAGTTTGTGAGGTCTGCCCTGGCGCAGGCACCAAGAAGATATCAAACTTTCAGCTGAAAGATCCTTACAAAGTGGAGAGTTAATCTGTGTTTTGGCGCCACCTCGTGATCACAAGAGTCCATTAAGTTCTGCTCGTGACGCAGAGAACGATCCAGAGACGTTTGTCACTGGATACTTTCTAATGTACAGTACAGGCCAAAAGTTTGGACACACCTTCTCATTCAATGCGTTTTCTTTATTTTCATGACTATTTACATTGTAGATTGTCACTGAAGGCATCAAAACTATGAATGAACACGTGGAGTTATGTACTTAACAAAAAAAGGTGAAATAACTGAGAACACGTTTTACATTCTAGTTTCTTCAAAATAGCCACCCTTTGCTCTGATTACTGCTTTGCACACTCTTGGCATTCTCTCGATGAGCTTCAAGAGGTAATCACCTGAAATGGTTTTCACTTCGCAGGTGTGCTTGAAGCTCAACTACATGACTCCACTTGTGTTCATTCATAGTTTTGATGCCTTCAGTGACAATCTACAATGTAAATAGTCATGAAAATAAAGAAAATGCATTGAATGAGAAGGTGTGTCCAAACTTTTGACCTGTACTGTATGTAAGTAAAATGCAACTATAATGATTATTTATTACTATTACGCATAGTGTATGTAACGGAGGCCGGCCATCCATGACAACCATAAGATCAGAGCTGGTCACCAGGATGACAGCTTGGGCTTTTAGCTCAACCTCTCAGTTTCAAGTCCTGGGTCCAGTTGGGTTACACTAGCTTGTAGGGCTGCAAGTTTTGACAAATGTCGACAACAAAATGTGTCGCCTGTGTGATGCCTTCACAATGTGGGATGTATATGTTTTTTGTCGATCACTTTTTATTGACCAAGGTTATAGCCGTTTTCCATCCATGTTAGTGTAAAGACAGAAATGAAGAGCGGAACTAATGTGTAGTGAAGTAGTTACCCGTAGGTCCCTTTTTAGGTGTGGGTATTTCCTCCCTTCCCCTCAGAGGAAACTTGGGAAGCTTCAAGGATTGTGCGTGTCTTCACTCTTCTTAAACATTGCCTGTGTTTTCCAGGTTAGTAATGTTGTGAAATATCTCAAATGTAAACGTTTGATAATTAAACACCCTTCAATTCAAATGTAATATGGTTCAGCAACAGAGATTGATGTTTTAGTGCCGTTAGACTTTAATACTACAGTGTGTTAGCATCTAGCTAGTAGGGATGGGCGGTACCACACTTTTAGGATTCGATACGATACCGATATTTTTTCTTGCATTTTCATCGATACAGATACCGATACCATTAATTTCTTATTGGCAATTTTTGTCAGTCAAAAATATTATTACTATTGTTATTATTTAAGACAAATCACAAGACAAATACAGACCATTTATACCACATTTATTATGGTCAATATATAATAAAAGTAAAATTAAAATAAATAACATAAATATGAAAAATAAATTAAATATTATATATAATAATAATTATATATTATATATAATAACAATTAGATATCAGGGCTTTCCAATTAACTGTCAAATCCGAATCGCAAGTAGCTGCAGTTATTTTTTAAAGTTTGTGATATAATTAGCAATTAATGAAATATGAAATTTTCTAATGTTTTCGAAATGTAAGAAATCATGTTACAGATTAAAACCAAAATCACATTCAATCATATATTTCAAGATTTTCTTGGAAAAAAATAAAACTGTAATGCAAAGATGAAGAATCTCCAAATGTTATCTCTTTCTTATCTTGTTTTAAATACTCGAGCAATTTTCAACTAACAGTAAATTCCCCTGTGTGGAAATTATTTGAATTTAGGATAATCATTTAAAAAAAATAATTCAGTAAACATTACTAAAAAAACAAAAAAAACAATGCCTGTTTTAAGTCAACAATTGGACAACACTGGATATAATTTCCCCCTTCACCTGAAGTGTCTGTTATTAGTAGATTGTGATCAGAATATTTATAGACTTTATCACTACACTGTCAAAGGTCGGACGCTAACTGTCTGTAGGCTACCTGGATACACTTGGCTTTTTTGCGGACTTTCGTGCAGGGTCTTCTGCCGGGCTGCGGGTGGCGGTGCAGGTTCTTTCACAGCAGCGTGAGCCTGTCTTTTTACCAGCTCACTGTGGCTCTCGGGATGTGTGGTCTTCATATGTTTAAATAAATTGCTGGTGTTGCTGCTGTGTGGCACTTGTTTGTCACACAGTTCGCACCGTGCCGTGGCTTTGTCTACTGGTGAAAAATAACACCACACCACGCTTCGTTTTTTGTCTGCCATTATCGCGTCTCTGGCTTTTCCATTCCTCCGGATCCCGCATCCGTGGCCGTGCTGACCTCCTGGCCTGGCTGCATCGCTGTCGGCTGGCTGTGTGTGTGTTGCACGTTGACGACGCTCATTCGCTGTCTCCTGTGACGTGACTGGGCCAGCTCTATACTCTGCCAGGTACAGGGGTGTCCAAGCACATAGTAAGTTAAGTAAGTAATCAAAAACATCTGAAAGTGATGCTTGCACCCCCCACACGCCGTTTTTTGGTTTATATCATACTTTTTTCAGAAAAGTGATGCCAAATGAGTAGCGTGTGAGTATCGATATATCGATACCACAGGATCGATACGCACATCCCTACAACACACACACAGCCAGCCGACAGCGATGCAGCCAGGCCAGGAGGTCAGCACGGCCACGGATGCGGGAGCCGGAGGAATGGAAAAGCCAGAGACGCGATAATGGCAGACAAAAAACGAAGCGTGGTGTGGTGTTATTTTTCACCAGTAGACAAAGCCACGGCACGGTGCGAACTGTGTGACAAACAAGTGCCACACAGCAGCAACACCAGCAATTTATTTAAACATATGAAGACCACACATCCCGAGAGCCACAGTGAGCTGGTAAAAAGACAGGCTCACGCTGCTGTGAAAGAACCTGCACCGCCACCCGCAGCCCGGCAGAAGACCCTGCACGAAAGTCTGCAAAAAAGCCAAGTGTATCCAGGTAGCCTACAGACAGTTAGCGTCCAACCTTTGACAGTGTAGTGATAAAGTCTATCAATATTCCGATCACAATCTACTAATAACAGACACTTCAGGTGAAGGGGGAAATTATATCCAGTGTTGTCCAATTGTTGACTTAAAACAGGCATTGTTTTTTTTGTTTTTTTAGTAATGTTTACTGAATTATTTCTTTTAAATGATTATCCTAAATTCAAATAATTTCCACACAGGGGAATTAACTGTTAGTTGAAAATTGCTTGAGTATTTAAAACAAGATAAGAAAGAGATAACATTTGGAGATTCTTCATCTTTGCATTACAGTTTTATTTTTTTCCAAGAAAATCTTGAAATATATGATTGAATGTGATTTTGGTTTTAATCTGTAACATGATTTCTTACATTTCGAAAACATTAGCCTGTTTCATATTTCATTAATTGCTAATTATATCACAAACTTTAAAAAATAACTGCAGCTTCTTGTGATTTGGATTTGACAGTTAATTGGAAAGCCCTGATATCTAATTGTTATTATAAATAATATATAATTATTATTATATATAATATTTAATTTATTTTTCATATTTATGTTATTTATTTTAATTTTACTTTTATTATATAATCACCATAATAAATGTGGTATAAATGGTCTGTATTTGTCTTGTGATTTGTCTTAAATAATAACAATAGTAATAATATTTTTGACTGACAAAAATTGCCAATAAGAAATTAATGGTATCGGTATCGGTATCGATGAAATTGCAAGGAAAAAGTATCGGTATCATATCGAATCCTAAAAGTGTGGTACCGCCCATCCCTAGTGTGTTGCACGTTGACGACGCTCATTCGCTGTCTCCTGTGACGTGATTGGGCCAGCTCTATACTCTGCCAGGTACAGGGGTGTCCCAGCACATAGTAAGTAATCAAAAACATCTGAAAGTGATGCTTGCACCCCCCACAAGCCGTTTTTTGGTTTATATCGATACTTTTTTCAGAAAAGTGATGCCAAATGAGTAGTGTGTGAGTATCGATATATCGATACCACAGGCTCGATACGCACATCCCTACTAGCTAGCTCTATAGAAGAGCTAGCATAGACGCATAGGCGTGGGTCAGTTGAGAGCAGTTGCCAACCAAAGAGCACTGCAGTGTGTATATATAGTTTTGTGTTTTAGAGAAATACTCTTCTATCTCTATCTCACACAAGGTCATATTATTCTCTGTGTAAATATATTATTGTTGTTTCTTATATTTGTAAATAGATAATGAACTGAGTGTTGTGGATACATTTTGTTTGACTCCAAGTATACTTCCCAAGGACATTTCATGTCTAAATGATACTTCCCCATGTGTAAAAGAGTCTATTACTCAAGATGTTTCTGTAACAACACCATATAGAAATGTGAATATACAGTAGTATATACCATTATAATAGCTATTGTGCTATGTAGAAGATGTGTTTTGAGAATGTAATATTGAATTTAGAGAATAATAATTATATTGTTATTGTGGATTATAGGAAATATATATAATGTGTAATAAAGAGAGGAAACTTGGGAAGCTTCAAAGATTGTTCGTGTCTTCACTCTCCTTAAACATTGCCTCTGTTTTCCAGGGGTTAGACTATAAACACAACATTTTCTTTACTGAACTCACACGCCTGTGAGACCTGTTACACCGACAATTATATTGGTCAACAATTTTTCCATCCTGAAAGTGGGTGTTGTGTATTGAGCTGTATGTTTTGTCTGCATGGTTACACCCAGTGACCACCAGGGGGAGTGCCAGGTGGATTCATATATGTTGGGTTGAACTTCCGTTCGGTGTGTGGCAATAAAGCTGTCTAACGTCTACACCAGCTCCCGACTCGGCTCTCGTGATTACATAGATAAGGTGAAATATGAGTATGACTGTTAGTGTTACATACTAACAGTCAGTATACAACAATTGGCGACGAGCACGGATGCGCCTGCCGACGGATTAAGAGGCGGGTGGCGGCGAATCCGCGGAGTTTATCGACGGCTAGCGTTAGCTTAGCTTTGTTAGCATTAGCTCCGCATAGCAGCGGGGGTACGACTCACGTCGGGACGACCTGCGAGCATGGCGGGCATCCTGGGACAGATGGACGCCTTTGATGAGTCGACGGAGCAGTGGTCGACATACGTGGAGAGGTTTGAGCACTTCGTGGCAGCTAATGGACTGAATGAGGGGAGGAAGCTGCCGGTGTTTTTCAGCGTGATGGGACCGGCGACGTACGGTCTACTGCGCAGCCTCATCGCCCCAGAGAAGCCGGGCACGAAAACGTATAATGAGGTTGTGACATTGTTGCAAGCACATTTCTCCCCAAAGCCCATAGTGATAGCGGAGAGATATAGATTTCATAAGAGAGATCAGGGGGAGGGGGAAACTATTACACAGTATGTAACAGATCTAAAAAAATTATCAGAGCACTGTGAATTTGGAGCTTACCTGCAGGATGCACTAAGAGACAGGTTAGTGTGTGGGTTGAACAGTGAGTCGATTAAAAAGAGGCTGTTAACAGAGAAGGATTTAACATACCAAAGAGCAGTTGAGCTAGCAGTTTCAATAGAAACAGTGGCACGTGAATCTCAACAGCTTAGTAGCTCACAGAAGGTGAATGCACTCGTTGTGGTAGAGTAAATCACAAAATTGAGGAATGTTTTTACAAGGACCAGTCCTGCCACAATTGTGGAAAAAGGGGGCACATAGCTCGTATGTGCAGGGAGGATAAAGGGGGACCGAAGACAACAATTTTTTTTGTGGTTAAAAAGGGACAGAAAACGAAAGGAAAATTCAAAAAGAGGGCCGATCAGGTAGAGGCGGAGACTAAGCCCAGCGACCCAGAGACAACAGATTCAGATGGGGTGGGAGGCTTACATGTAGTGGAGGTAGAAAAAAGCGTTAAACATGATAGCGCTGCGTCAGCGATTATCTGGGTTAGACCCAAAGTGGAGGGACAAACTATAGAAATGGAGTTAGACACAGGTGCGGCAGTGTCGATCATTTCAGAAAAACTATACAATGCTAAATTTAGCCAGTTACGCCTCCGTACCACCAACCTACTGTTGAGATCATATACAGGGCAGGTTATGACACCCTTGGGGGTAATAAAAGTAGACGTGCGTCTCAACAAACAACGGGCACGTCTCCCCCTGTATGTGGTTAAGGGTGACGCTCTCTCTCCTTTTGGACGAGAATGGTTGCGAAAAGTAAAGTTAGATTGGACAATGATTAAAACTATTCGAGCTACACATCCCATACAGGAAGACCGCACAATGGCGACAGTACTAGACAGCCATGCCAGGGTGTTCCAAGAAGGTCTAGGTACACTAAAGGGCTTTGAGGTGGCGTTAACCCTCAAGCCGGTGCATCAACCGAAGTTCTTCCAAGCACGGGCGGTGCCGTATGCACTTCGGCCGAAGGTGGAGGAGGAATTAGAGCGTTTGGAACAGGGGGGGGTACTGTCTCCAGTACAGTTTAGTGAATGGGCTACTCCAATTGTACCCATTGTAAAAAAAAATGGGAAAGTACGTATATGCGGAGATTTTAAAGTGACCTTGAATCCCGCGCTTTGTGTTGAACACTACCCCATTCCGAGGATAGAAGATCTTTTCGCATCGCTAGCAGGGGGGCAGCGTTTCAGCAAATTAGATCTGGCGAACGCATATTTACAGGTGCCGGTTCAGGAAAGCTCCCGTAAATATCTGACCATTACCACGCAGAAGGGAATGTTTTGCTATAACCGTCTTCCCTTCGGGATCACCTCTGCGTCGTCAATCTTTCAGCGAGTCATGGACCAAGTGTTGCAGGGCCTCCCCAACGTCCATTGTTTCCTGGACGACATTTTGGTGACTGGGGAGAACGATGCAGATCACCTAAAAAACTTAGATGCAGTGTTGGGCCGATTGGGAAAATTCGGTTTGCGAGTACAGAAGGAGAAATGTGAATTCTTCAAGAGTTCATTAGAATATTTGGGGCATGTCATTGATAAAAAAGGGCTACATAAGTCCCCAGAGAAGCTTAAGGCCATAGCGGAGGCCCCAGCCCCCATTAATGTGAGTCAGCTCCGTTCTTTTTTGGGCCTGATAAACTATTATGGGCGTTTTGTTAAAAACATGGCAACCATGCTCAGCCCGTTACATGAGCTGTTGCACACCGGAGTGGCATGGAAGTGGTCACCAGAGTGTGAGAAAGCCTTTAAGGCAGCAAAAGACCATTTGCAATCACAACAGGTGCTAACGCATTATGACCCCAGGTTGCCCCTGCGGATAGCGTTTGACGCGTCGCCGTATGGGGTGGGCGCGGTACTTTCGCACGTGATGCCCGGTGGTGAGGAGAGACCCATAGCCTTTGCCTCTAGGACACTGAGCAAGGCAGAGCAAAATTATGCTAAGATTGAAAGGGAGGCGCTGGGAATTATTTTTGGGGTACGTAAATTCCACGCCTATTTGTACGGGTGCCATTTTACACTACTCACAGATCACAGACCGCTGACAAGTATATTGAGTCCCAGTAAGGCGACGCCACCTATGGCGGCCGCACGACTGCAGCGGTGGGCGTTAGTGTTAGCGGCACACAACTACACAATCCAATACAGGAAAGCAGCAGATCATGGGAATGCAGATGGTCTCTCACGGTTGCCACTGCAGGTAGCGCATGGGGAAAAGCCAGACGCAGTAGATAGGGTGACAGTACATCACCTTGAGACACTCCCAGTGGACAGTGAAGATATTAGGAAGGGAACTAAATATGACCCAGTGCTCTCTAGGGTAGTAGGTATGGTAGTGTCAGGCCAGTTTGTTGGAACAGTTGGGCAGAATGACGCGTTGGCACCCTTCTACATGCGACGAGACGAACTGACGGTGATCCAGGGGTGTTTGCTATGGGGCAGTAGAGTGGTGGTGCCTCCAGCGTTGAGACCGCAGCTTCTGAAGGAACTACATGCACCCAGGCATGGTCAAGATGAAGGCCATTGCACGGAGCCATGTCTGGTGGCCGGGGTTAGACGCCCAGATTGAACAGCAGGCCAGGACATGCTCTACGTGTCAACGGAACCAAAAGAACCCGGCGCTCTCCCCACTGCACACCTGGCCGTGGCCGGGATCTCCATGGCAATGGATCCATGTGGACTTTGCGGGGCCGTTCGAAGGACACATGTTCTTGGTGGTGGTAGATGCGTACTCTAAGTGGCCGGAAGTACAGGTGATGAAAACGACGACGACGGAGAAGACTGTACAGGCCCTGAGGAATATGTTTGCCCGCAACGGAGTACCAGAGACACTGGTTAGTGACAATGGGCCACAATTCACAGCGGCAGAGTTCGGGGCATTTCTCCGGGCAAACGGAGTGAAGCACAAAAGGTCAGCGCCGTTTCACCCCGCCACGAACGGTCAAGCAGAGCGTTTTGTGCAGACGTTGAAGCGTTCATTGAAAGCGTCTAGGGGAACATTCACGCTGCAACATCGAGTGGAGGCATTTTTACTCAGCTACAGGAATGCGCCTCACATGACGACGAGTGAGTCTCCGGCTATGCTCTTCCTGCGCCGTCGGCTCCGCTCTCGTGATTACATAGATAAGGTGAAATATGATAATCAGTATACAACAGTGGGTAACTCGCAAAAGCATCGCCATGTGTAGATCATTTGGTAAAATTACTGTTTTGTTGTTGTAGTTTTCGAACACACCACTAGGGTGTGCCCAATAGGAAATCAGTTATTACCACTCTCTCATGTACTGTATGTACAATTGCTGTCCTCCAAAGTCTTAATTAAAGCCAAGTTTTTCATGCAGCTCGGCATGGTTCTTCCTACGGGTAACCACAAACAACAACAACATGTAAAGTGTGAGGATATGTTCTCTTATTCTTGTTAATAACATGAATACCTTGCTCATTTTGAAAAGCGGACTTAGTTTTTATGGCAGTACATCTGTGGTACTCCAGCATTTGAAGCGGAGACATGATGTCGGACATTTGGAGGGACACAGCCTCGGTAAGCGTACTGTTAGCTTCTACCTTGCTAACTAGCTAACAAGAGTGAGGTGAAGTTGTGTGAAAAAAACTTTAACTTTCACTTTAGCCAAAATCAGCCAGCTAAACTTTGTCTACATAAATTCAAGTACTTTTTAAAGCAGCGTCAATTTGCAGTGCTGTCAAAAAAGACACTTTAACAAACGCGAATCGTGCACGCACACAGAGAGACAGACAGGCACCAATGCGGAGGTATCTTTAGATTAAACATACCATCTATTAAATAGTCAACATTTTAATAATTAATCAAAGATATAATTATACACATTGAGTCCATTAGAGTGCTAAAACAGCCAAGAGTTAATCAATAGTCACTATATCAATGTGCAGCCTTTTAAACATCACAAAAATGCTTTTCTTTGTGAGGAAGTCAGTTTGTGTTTTATTGTTTGTTTTCATTGCTGCTATTGTAACTGTTTGTTGAATACGTAAACAAGGTTAATTGTTGTTTTAGCATTTTGCCTTTCCTTTATTTTAAATGGACAACATTTTAATAGTCATTTACATTTTTGTAACAGCTGAATGAGCAGTACAGTTAGAGTAGGCTGACCATACGTCCTCTTTTCCCCGGACATGTCCTCTTTTGCGGGGGTGTCCGGGCGGGGTTTCTTAAATGCCTCAAATGTCCGGCATTTTGAATTAGGGTTGCCTGTATTTTCAATGTACGTTCAGGGTTAAGTTAAGAAGGGGTTAAAAAAACAAAACTGAAGGTGCGTGCACGTAGCAACATTCGTGAGGGAGGGGCAGAGACACAGAGCGAGAGAGATAGTGAGTGGAGAGAGACATGAAAACAAGAAATGCCCAACATAAAGGCAACTTCACGGATGATTTGCGGGAAAAGTATTCGTGTTTTCGTCCTGGCCGTGACACATGGGAAGCAGAATGCACTGTGTGCAAAGCAGGAACGTATGTATCTGTGGCAAATAAAGATCTACAAGCCCATATCGACATTACAAAGCACAAAACAGCTGTGCAGGGCGAGAGCTCGTCTGCTGTTTTTTGTTTAAATTTAATTAACTTGTTTTGAGGCATTATTTATGTTCACATTATATACAAGAGGTTATTTTGAATATTTCTACCTCTGCACTTTTTTTTCCAAAACTGTGAATGTTACAGAATATAAGTGTGACTTATTTTGTTATACTGTCAAGCAGTGTTGGCGTTAACGCACTTTTTGTGTCTTTTTAACGCATTGAAATCAGGACGCAAATTATTAATTTAAAACATTTTTTTTTTACCATTTGTGGCCCACAGCTGTTTTAAAGGCCCACGGCACATTCTAAAAATACTATTAAAATTAACAAAAACATAACAAAAGTGAAATAAAAAAGCTTAAAGGTGAAATGTAATTTAGAAAAAGTTGCAATGTTGACTAATAAAACAAAGCTGTTTTTTTTCTTTCAAACGGTCATTGCTCAAAACATAATATTGAATCAAAATCAGTGTTATTATGAATTATTGACTTATCAAAGGTTCCGATTACTTCACATCAAATACTCCACTTTGAAAAATATTTTTGGTGGAAGATTTTGCATATTTTGTGTGTTTGCCATAAAAAAAACATAGTTTTGTTTGACAAAGAAGGGCGGAAAACAAACAAACAAAAACAACAACATAAAAAAAACTAAAACATTTTGAAATGAGGAATAGATCCGAAGTTGATGTAGACTCCAGAGATTTAAGTGTTAAATATAAAATGTATGTATGCCGTGGCACACCATTATCATCATTTCATGACCCAAGCAAAACACTTTTTACACTTTTATACTGAAATAAATACACCTACAACTTATTAAATAAAAACATAGAAAAAACTAGCAGCAGTGGTAAAGTTTAGATCCATGACGGAAAAAAGAAAGTGAATGAATGTTTATAACTGAATACATTTACATATGTATACACATTTGTTTTCTTTTGTATTATCTTTTTTAATGAATTAAGTAACGTTTATGACAACCTTATTCCAAAACACAATATAGAATGTGAGATACAACAGGATAATGCATACATGTGTCATTTGTTTTCAAAACGCTTACAAAAAAGTGGGACCCAAAAAATTTACTGTGGGACCCCATTTGTATGAATTGATGGGGTCCCTGGGACCCCATTTTGAAAATTCCTAGCGCCAACTCTGCTGTCAACAGAGGAGAAAAAATGCATTATTTAAAAAAATATATTATTTATAAAGCAAGTTGGAGTATCATTGGTAAATTTTCACTTAGCCCAGCCTTGGCGTGCTGCCCGCCTTGGCACGCATGTATGTGTCCTCTTTTTGGGATTTCAGAATATGGTCAGCCTAAGTTAGAGTATGAATAAATAATTATAAAATGAATGAGTCATTTTGTTGTTCGTAATCACATGCCTAAAATAACTTAAGCTGCATTTAGAAGTTGATGGAAAAAATGTTATCCATTAAATATGCCTACACTTTATTATCCAACTAGTCGACTAATTGTTGACTAGTCGACTATCAAAATAATCGTTAGTTGCAGCCTGTGGTGTACAGTAGCTGCTAGCCTAGCATGTTTACCTCTAGTAAAATAGAATAAAAGAAAAGACCGACCCTGTGCGCTTATTGGACGACATTTATATGTTACCTGGCTTTGCACAAGTCAACACGATTGTATCTGAGATTTTAGATGCGAGACATTCACAAAGGACTCGACTCTTTTCAAGTGAACGATGAAAACCGACGATTGCAAGTTGTGAGCCATTCGTTTGTGAGCCGTGTTTTTATGCGCATGGCAAATTTAGTGTCTGCAGTTGCCCACTCTGCTCATGCGTTCCACCCAACAAGCAACTGGACTAGAAAATGAGTCAGAGTTCAAGGAAAATTAGCATTTGCATTAACTTTTTAATATAAAAATATATGTATATTGAAAAAAAATACTGAAATATATACTTTTAAATCATTTGTAATTGTATATATTTTTAATTGGATTTTTTTTTTTTCCCGTTTATTCTAAAGGGAAGTGTAAGCGTACACACACCAGGTATACTGTATGGTAGCATACGTTTTTATTGTGTCCTCGTTTTTGTATCTATACTTTTTATACCCATTAATGCATTTTGTCTTGCTTACTATTTGTGTATCTTTTTATATTGTGTTAAAATGCTACACACTTTTTTAGGTGAAGGAAAATTCAAACGAATGATATCACTGCCAAAGCATAGAAATATGGCACCACCTTATGAAATGTTTAAAATTAAAACAAAACAAAATAATTATATATTTTTGCCAATATTTCAGAATGATTCCAACCAGTAGTGTAATATTTGTTTAAATTAAATTATTCTGATATCCATCTTATCGTAGAACTTCTACTAGTGATTGTTTCTTTAATTTAAAAAAATGTTTAAACAATTAACAGCATTTACATTTGTTTAATTGAAAACTATATTTTTTACATTTGAAAAAGTATTGAGATCTATGTATATTTTTGTATTACACTTTTTTTCTTATTTTATAAACATTTTTCTAATTGGATTCCCTTTTTTTGGGTTTATTATAATAATAATATAATATTATAATCATTTTGTACTCACATCTTTATTATGTCATAAATTTTATTGTAGATTATTTATACTTTTTTGTATTCATTAACGAAGTGGCTGGGGAGAGGAATGTCTGGGCTTCCTTGCTCAGGCTGCTGCCCCCGCGACCCGACCTCGGATAAGCGGAAGAAGATGGACGGATGGGTGGATGGATGGATGGATGGATGGATGGTATTCATTAATGCATTTTATTCTTGCTTATTATTTGTGTATTTTCTATTTTGTTAAAATGCTACACGTTTTATTTAGGTGAGGGAAAGTTCAAACTGGTGATATCACTGCCAAAGCATAGAAATGTTCACGATTAAAACACAGCAAAAAATGTAATTAGAGCCAATATTTCATAATTATTCCCTCCATTAGTGTAATATTTGTCAACATTATTTGTTTCTGTTATACATCTTATTGTAGGGGATTGTTTCTTTGAGTAAGAAAAATAAAAATAAAAAAACTACCCTATTTTCCGCACTGTTGAGCGCACCGAAATAAAGCTGCACCCACTAAACTTTAATAGAAAATATTTTTCCATATATTAGCCGCACCGGACTATAAGCAGCAGATACAAACATTCATAAATGTTTATTTACATACCTGAATTGTTTCCAAACAATTTTTGTAACACGGCAGTAAAAGGGCTGATCAAACAAAACAGAAGTCATGGTCATGGACCCACTAACTGAGAAAGCTAGCTCTCCAATCAGCTAAACAGACTCAATAAATCCACAGTGACGTTTTGGTGAGTTTACTGAGAAATTTGTGAAACTGAGACAATACAAAAAGAATGCCGTTGTAAATTAATACTAAAACAGACCCTTGTAAACGTGTTAGCATATTAGCTAATGCTAAGTGTTGATTACATTACGATAGCATGCAAAAATATGCATGAAAACACTACTATCAAACGTGACCGTTTGTATGTATGAATTGTTTTAGTTCTATTGTAAAATTTACAAACATTGCTTGGACTTACGAATGAATAAACCATAAGAGTAGAAACGCTATTGATGACTAGTTGACAGAACGGCACAGAACACTTCTGGTTCAAGGCACAAAATGTTTAGTTTGTTGAATACAAAACATTATGGCCGTTAGATTAGCCGCACCTTTGTATAAGCCGCGGAGTTCAAAGCTTGGGAGAAAAGTAACATCTTACAACCCGGAAGATACAGTAACTATAATAACAAACCAGTCTTTTGAACGGCTCTTTAAAAGGAAAGGCTCCCCAAGATCCAGCTCCTTTCAAAAGAGCCATAAATCCCATGTCTTGTAACTAGTTCTGTTGTGTATCAGAGAAGGGAAGGAGGCGACAACCAGGGCAGGACTGCGGTTTACAAGGTTTATTTGAAACCTTTGATGAATACGTGGCATGTGTATGCTACTCAAAGTGAGTGAGTGTTGACTATGTGTAAAATTAATGATGTAAATGTTACCAAGGGTTGTTGTCTGTAAATGTTGGTTGTATCTTTCGTCGTTATCTAAGGGGGCAAGGCGAAGAGGCAGTTCGTGGACAGGCAAGTGGTCGTGGGCAAGAGCAGGGCAGCGTGGTCTGGGTCCGAGCAGGGAGGTCGTGGATCGAGGAGGGCAGTCAGCAAACCGGATGGGTTTCGAGTGACAAGGCACGATCACGGAGGACAGGGGAGTCACTGTGGAAAGACAAACGGGCATGAACCAGGGGGAAACACGGAGAGAGAGCAAAACAAGGACAAGGAAATCACTAGGAAAAGAATGCCAGACGTGATGCTTACTGGAAGGTTAGCGACGTTCTGGCAAAGGTTCCTCGGGTCCGCTGGTCTTTATGCCGCTCCCCCTCGTCCAGGTGCGCTGATCAGTGATTGCTTGCAGGCTTGTTGCGGTGTGGGCGTGTTGTGCTCAGCGCGAGCAGAGGCGTGTCTGAGTGTGCTGCCAGCAGAGGGGTTAGCAGAGTTGCCTGCAGCTCCAAGTGCAGAGGAAACGTGGGTTCGACTCCGCGTCATGACAAGTTCTCCAGCGAGTCTCGTATTTATTCCAGACAAATTGTCAAGGAGTTAGGTGTGACCCCAAGATGCAGATACCCGAGACGAAAGCGTGCGGGAAAAACAGTTATTGAAGTGTCTTTAGCAGTAGCGAAGTCAGGCGGCTCCAACAGCAAACGCTATGAAAAACTATTGAAAAAAACCCACATGTATTCTGAGAAGAAAAATGATAAGAAAGGAAGTACAGTCGTCCCGATCCACATCGCAAATGTTTATTATAACATTGTTGGCCTAAATTAAGCATTTTCAAGCATACAGTAGGGAAGGGAATCAAATGGCCTCATTCCTGTGTGGATCTAGTGTGAGAGGAAGGTGGGGGGGTTAATCATTTTGCAATGTAGTCTGCTGAAAATGATGGAAAGCGCCACTTTAGATGGTAATGGAGGTTGAGGTCAAAGTTGGAACTGCCACAAAACACATTTCAAGATATTCAACACTCTACTGCCGTATAAAGTGGATAATGCACCCTCCCAATTTAACACGTTTCACGTGTTGGGTAAACCGCGACGAATGGGGCCATATGAACCCCCTTCCTACCGAGCTACAAACATCAATATCACAGTAGCATTAGCCTCTTGAGGAGACCAAACCAATCAGAACGTGCTGTTCAGTATCAGGGTCACTGATCGGCTCAGCGTCAGGCAGCATCACGACAGGGGATGAAGAGTGATAGGTAATTTCATGTCATGTCACAATGTTGACAAAACATTTTCAAAAGGCCTGAAACAGGTTTTTTATGCTCTAGCCGTGACATTTTTAGATACTTGGAGAAAATGTGTTTATATTGAAAAAACGAAGAAATCTATCTAAGTGTGACCATGTTCCAATAAGAAGAAATTGCGAATAAATACACTTGACTCCTTGGGATGGGCTCCAGCGTAACCATGACCCTAATGATTACAAGCATCACAAGTGACGGGTGGATGATTTGTTTGTTTCAGGTGGACACTTGGATCACTAGGGAGATGCGCAACGCTCCAATAGGTCTCCGCCCCGGCTGGCTCTTCGACGAGCAGAAGAGTCTGTCCAGTGGCACGCTGATGTCCATGGTGCTCAGTGGCCGTGGCTTTCGGCGTCATCAGCCTGTTCACCATACTGTTCACCATCCTGTCCATCACCGGCACCATCTATGTCACCGACAACCTCCTGGTGGCTGGAAGCTGGACATCAATGAGTCAATCACTATTTCTGTGGTAGTAGGGCTGTCCATGGACTTTGCCGTGCATTACGGCGTGGCCTACAGTGCTGGACCGCGGAGGAAAGGTCGTTTACCTCCCTTAGCCAGACAGGGTCTGCCATCGCCATGGCCGCCCTCACCACTTTCATTGCCGGCGCTGCAATGGTGCCCTCATCCGTGGTTGCCTTCGTCCGGCTGGGCACCTTCTTGATGGTGATCATGTGCACCAGCTGGGCTTTCGCCACCTTCTTCTTCCAGTGCCAGTGCCACCCACTGCCTGGGACCGCAGGGCAGCTGTGGACAGATCCCGCTGCCCAAAAATCTGCAGTGTCAGGCTTTTTTTGAGGGCACAAACTACAGCTGCACTATTAATCGATTTTGCACTTTTTTGTGCATTCTAATTTTTGTAATATACGACAAGTGCGCAATGCAGCTAATTGGAGTCATCTATCGCTCCAATATGGCCCCCTAAAAATATCCAAAAACCGCCAACAATACTCCATTGAACTCTTATAACCTGAATATTGACCTAGTAATATTAAAATTGTTATTATAAGCGCTATTGCAGACAAACTACCTTTAATGGCGCCGTGATCACAGAAAGCTAACTGGCTATATTGGCATGACTGTGAGCTGCTGCTGCACCGCCTCAGAGTTGGTGAAAGTTAATTATTGATCATAAATCGCACATCTCACCTGGATAGTAGAAGAATGTGGCCATAAATCGAGAAGTTGGTCAACTTTGACATTCAACCTTTACCGCAAGAAAGACACGAAAAACCGCTCGTTTGAGGCCAACTATTTGTTTTTATCTGTGGGTGGATTATGATTAATTCTTCATCTAAACGGGAATATATGAACAGCATATCAGTCGGCATCCCAATTAGAGCAGACATTGTACAGTAGGTTATTGTTTTATTATGTTCATAGTCTGTGTATCTTGTTGATCACCTAGCAATACTGCTACATTTTGTTTAGTGTTTCACTAAAGCTTATTAATCTGTTATCACACAGATTCTAAAACATGTATCTTATCCTCAGTTAGCACGCTAATATAGAAAATGTTAGCATACTTCCATGATGGAGCTAAGTATCAAAATCATTATTTTTAGGTTCAAACAAATTATCTAAAATGCTGGCATAAAGGATATCATGCTAACATTAGATAAGTTAACATACTTCTAAGATGGTCTTAGTATCAAAAGCCATGATTTGTATGTACAAACATACAAAATTAGTTAAAATGCTAGCATAAAATGTTGACATGCTGATATGTTAACATACTTCTAAGATGGTGCCATGTATCAAAAACCATGATTTAGAGGTTTAAACGAACAAAATTAGAAACAATGCTAGCTTAAAATGATAACATGCTAACATTAGCATTAGCAGAATATGTGTAATTTATTAATGCTGAAATTCTGACAACTGACGTTTCAGCATTAAGGATAGTTTACGCCATTTACGCAAGCGTTCTTCTTCTCTTCCTCTTTGGGCTTGCCGTTTAACCATCAAACAAACGCCATGGGAACATCGCCCCCTGGAGTTACAAATTCCAATGGGTAACAGATTTCGGTACAACACCGGAAAACACAATCGGTCCACGCATGCATGAGGCATACAACTTGTTTTACGGCAATTATTTTTGTGCACGCCATCACTGGTTTTCTATTTTGTAATCTTTATTTAAATATGAAAAGATTAAATACAAAACAAACGTTTCTTAAAAATACATTTATTTTGAAACCGTACAGAAACCTGAGTAATGTGCTCAGCAGCCTTAAATGGAAAATAAACATATTTTTTTCACTACTTTATTTACATCAATTCACAATTCTGACCATTTAAAATTCTACTTTTTGTCAGGCCGCAGATATAGATTTAAGTTACAGTAAGTGTCTTGTTTTTTTTAAATCAACATTTGAAGAAATAAATTCAAATATATATCAAACAAACCTTTAACGATGGGAGTCAGTGGCGCCCTCGTGCGTCATTAATTGCAATGACATAAGAGTAAAAGTTATTGAAAATGTGGCGATAATACTCTGTTCTTTAATCTACCCTTTGTGCATGATTACACTCGTGTTCCCTTTTACTCCAGAGTAAGCTATTTTTTAAACCAAACATTCATTAAACATTCAAATATCACAGAACATGGCGTCGCAAGGGTCGGTCGTAAAAAAAAATGCAAGTCCAGGAAATGACGTTGTCTTCGCGCATGCGTGGACCGATCGTGTCTTTCGGTATCAGAGCTGTGCATAGAGTATGGCCAACCCGGTTTTTAGAGTTGGTCCCCAACACCGCACCCTGTAGTCACGTGAAATAATTTTGACCAATCAGAGAGAGCATGGCCAGACGATTTCCTAAATGATTGGGCAAAAGCCTCTCAGGTGCCATTTTGGGGACAGTTGTCACGCTGTCACGCCAAATGTCTTCCCCCTACAAACCCCCCCGCCCCCATTTACTTCCGGGGCTGCGTCCAATAAAATCACAAAGTTGCCGGGGGTCCTTAACCGGCACGCGACTGTCCTGTTTCGCGCCTGTACAAAAAAAACAATAATCGATTTCTTCAGATTCCAGCAGCTGTCAAAGACGAAGTATCCTTCCAGCGACGGGCAGTCAAAGCCGAAGTGCTATCGATCGCTGTCAATGACGTAAGAGGAAACATGACCACGGAAGTAAATGGGGGAGGAGGATTTGTAGGGGAAAGAAATTTGGCGTGACAGGACCAACCCTGAACCAACCATTACTTTCTACACACGGCTCTGGTATCTATGAGTGACGGCCATCTTCTGGTGACACTTGTCATTACATCCCCCTTCTAACAAGTTAGAACGTAACTCAATGAGTTACATGTTAACTAAATTATTACTGTACTAAAGAACTATCACAAATTAAAACATAATATATGTTCCCCATAGAGCAATACATGTTGTTTGACACAGAATAAACATTTGAACACAAGTATCAAATGTGGGTTTTCTAAACCTGGTAGACCTCTGTGTTATGGTCTCTGTGGGAGGAGGAACAGGCTCTACATGTTGCATCTCAGTGTGTGTGCCTGTGTGTGTGTAATCAGATCTGCTTGTCCATCCATCCATTTTCCTCCGCTTATCAGAGGTCGAGTCGCGGGGGCAGAAGCCTAAGCAGAGAAGCCCAGACTTCCCTCTCCCCAGCCACTTCGTCCAGCTCCTCCCAGGGGATCCCGAGGCGTTCCCAGGCCAGCCGGGATACACAGTCTTCCCAACGTGTCCTGGATCTTCCCCTTGGCCTTCTGCCGGTCGGACGTGCCCCAAACACCTCCCTTGGGTGTGTGTTTTAATTAGTTTGTCCGTATTTCGATTTATGTGCGTGTAAAAAAAAATGTGTGTCCGTGTATTTAGACTTGTGTGAAGTAGGAACCTTGATGGTCTGGCTTTTGTGACACGTGTGCCGTGTAAGACTTGTGTGACCTGGCAGCCATCTGAGCATGTAAAAAGTCCTGTCCGTCCGCAGCTTCACCTTTCCTTTACCTCTACTCACCACTAGTCTTGCACCCACTCATGTTATTCAGTGTCGAAGCCACCACATGAGACTCTCAGTGACAAGAACCTAAGTGATAACCTAACTTGTTCATAGGTAACGTTATTGAGAACTCATTTGAAGAAGACACAACGTTCGTGTGCCATTACTGTCATATTACTGTCATATTGAGTGAAAAACTATTTTTTGTGTTAACAAAGCTTACAAAAGCACATGTCTCTAGTAAAACTCACAAATATACATTAATACAGGCATTATTAGACATATTGCATGTTTGGTTTTATCTTTTTACGCAATATGACAGTAATGTTCTTAGAATCCTGAGATAATGTGTTTGAAGCAATAAAAAAGTATTTTAAGCATAACTCCTAAAGCAAACATGCAATATGTCTAATAATAATAATAATGTATCTTTGTGAGTTTTACTAGATACATGTGCCTTTGTAAGGTTTGCAAAAACAAAAATGTGTTTTTTACTCAATATGACAGTAATGTTCTTAGAATGCTAAGATAATGCGATTAAAGCAATAAAACATTTCTTCAAGCATAACTTTTCAACCAAACATGCAATATGTTTAATAATGCATATATTAATGTATATCTGTAAGATTTACTAGAGACATGTGCTTCTGTAAGGTTTGTAAACACAAAAATTAGTTTTTTACTCAATATGGCAGCACAGTGGCACAGGGTTAGTGCATGTGCCTCACAATACTAGGGTCCTGAGTTCAATCCCGAGCTCGGGCTCTTTCTGTGTGTAGTTTGCATATTCTCCCAGTGACTGTGTGGGTTCCCTCCGGGTACTCCGGCTTCCTCCCACCTCCAAAAACATGCACCTGGAGATAGGTTTATTGGCTACACTAAATTGGCCCTTGTGTGTGGATGTGAGTGTGAATGTTGTCTGTCTATCTGTGTTGGCCCTGCGATGAGGTGGTGACTTGTCCAGGGTGTACCCCGCCTACCGCCCGAATGCAGCTGAGATAGGCTCCAGCACCCCCCGCTACCCCAAAAGGGACAAGCGGTAGAAAATGGATGGATGGACTCAATTTGACAGTAATGACATTCCTCCCATCCGGGAGATCGCAAAAAAAGTCACTGCCTGACCAGGGCTCAGAAAATCTGTAGAGACTCTTCTCACCCCCAACAAGGACTGGTTTCACTGCTGGACTCTAGAAAGAGGTTCCACAGCCTCCGAAGCAGAACCTCCAGGTTCTGTAACAGCTTCTTCTCTCAGGCCATAAGACTCTTGAACGCATCCTAATAATCCCCGCAATTCCCCCAAAAAACGGGTTAACTCGCTAGACTATAAAGACAATATAACATACATCCGTAAACGTGGATGCATATGAAAAAGTGCTATATATTTATCTGTACAATAAATCTATTTATATCTGCACCTTATTGATGTTTTATCCTGCACTACAACAAGCTAATGCAACATTTCCTTATCTGTACTGTAAAGTTCAAATTTGAATGACAATAAAGGAAGTCTAAGTCTAATGTTCTTAGAAGTCTGAGATAATGCGATTGAAGCAAGAAAACATTTCTTCAAGCATAACTCCTTAACCAAACATGCAATATGTATCATAATGCCTGTAATAATGTATATTTGTGAGTTGTACTAGAGACATTTGCTTTTTTAAGGTATATATATATATATATATATATATATATATATATATACACACAGTCATGGCCAAATATAGTGGCACCCCTGCATTTCTGTCAGATAATGCACCACTTCTCCCAGAAAATTGTTGAAATTACAAATGCTTTGGTATTCACATGTTTATTTCTTTTGTTTGCATTGGAACAACACAACACCACCATTTTTGTGTGCTTTTTGAAGTATGCTTTGGGTCGTTGTCCTGCTGGAAAACCCATTACCTCAGACGGAGACCTCGCTTTCTGACACTGGGCCCTATATTATGCTCCAAAATTATTTGGTAGTCCTCAGATTTCATGATGCCATGCACACAGTCAAGGCATCCGGTACCAGAAGCAGCAAAGCAACCCCAAAACATCAGTGAACCTCCACCATGTTTGACTGCAGGGATAGTGTTATTTTCTTTGAAGGCCTCATTTTGTTTTTTGTAAACAGTGTGATGATGTGCTTTACCAAAAAGCTCCACTTTAGTCTCATATGTCGACAGGACGTTCTCCCAGAAGGATTTTGGCTTCCTCAGGTAGGTTTTTGCAAACTCCTTTCTTGCTTTTTTATGTCTCTGTGTCAGCAGCGGGGTCCTCCTGGTTCTCCTACCATAGGGTACCGTTTCATTGAGATGGCGACATATAATGCGAGCTGACACTGTTGTACCCTGTGTCTGCAGGTCAGCTTGAATATGTTTGGAAGTGGATTGAGGTTCTTTATCCACAATTCTAACAATCCTTCGTCGCAGTCTTTCATAAATGTTTCTCTTCCGTCCACGTCCAGGGAGGTTAGCTACAGTGCCATGGGCTTTAAACTTCTTGATGACATTGCGGACAGTAGACACAGGAACATTTAGATCTCTGGAGATGGACTGGTAGCCTTGAGATTGTACATGTTTTTCCACAATCTTGGTTCTTAAATCTTCTAAAAGTTATTTGCTCTTCTTTCTTTTGTCCATGCTCAGTGTGGTACACACAACACAAAGGTTGAGTCAACTTTTCTCCATTTTAACTGGCTGCAAGTGTGATTTCTATATTGCCAGCACCTGTTACTACAGGTGAGTTTAATTACAAATGAAAGGCGCATCACATGCTTCGATACAACTTAAAATTCTCAGGTTATTTGCTAAACATTATTCATTCCAAGGTATAGTAGCACACTAATTTAATTGTATTATTACCCTAGGGATTTTATTATTTTTATTTTATTATTGTTTTTTAGGGGGGGTTCATGTATGTATGTGTGTGTGTATGTTTGTATACATATATGCATATCCTTGGCTTTATGTTTTCATAACACTTTAATGTATTTGTGTATGTGGGTGTGTGTGTGTATGTATGTATGAATATATATACTATTTTTTTTCTCCACTGACTGTTAAGTTAAGTCTGATTGAAATGTGTCTTCTTGTTGTCTTCTTCCCCCTGTTGTTTGTGATGTTTTGTGGACATTTGCATTCACACCAAAGAGGAAAAGAACCATCCGGATTGTTATAGGCGCAAAGTTGAAAAGTCAGCATCTGTGATGGTATAGGGGTGTATTAGTGCCCAAGACATGGGTAAGTTACACATCTGTGAAGGCGCCATTAATGCTGAAAGGTACGTACAGGTTTTGGAGCAACATATGTTGCCATCCAAGCAACATTACCATGGACGCCCCTGCTTATTTCTGCAAGACAATGCCAAGCCACGTATTACATCAACATGGCTTCATAGTAAAAGAGTGCGGGTATTAGACTGGCCTGCCTGTAGTCCAGACCTGTCTCCCATTGAAAATGTGTGGCGCATTATGAAGCCTAAAATACCACAACGGAGACCCCCGGACTGTGAACCATTCTTGGTTGTGCTGTACATCAAGCAAGAATGGGAAATAATTCCACCTGAGAAGCTTAAAAAATGTGTCTCCTCAGGTCCCAAACGTTTACTGAGTGTTGTTAAAAGGAAAGGCCATGTAACACAGTGGTGAACATGCCCTTTCCCAACTACTTTGGCACGTGTTGCAGCCATGAAATTCTAACTTTATTATTTGCAAAAAAAAAAAAAAAGTTTATGAGTTTGAACATCAAATATCTTGTCTTTGTAGTGCATTCAATTGAATATGGGTTGAAAAGGATTTGCAAATCATTGTATTCTGTTTATATTTACATCTAACACAATTTCCCAACTCATATGGAAACGGGGTTTGTATATATATATATATATATATATATATATATATATATATATATATATATATATATATATATATATATATATATATATATATATATATATATATTACTGAAAAGTGACTTTGTGAAGGCAAATAAATGCCAATAATAACCGAAATAGCCAAGTCCAAAAATGTGACAATATAAATATATAGTAATGGAAACAAATTTATTAAATATTAAAGCATTTCAAAAAATGCTTTTCAGTAGCCGATGTTTAAATAAAACAAGCAAAAAAATATTAAATGTGCAGTGATTAAATAGCAACATTCGTGGCTTGAGTCAGATGTCAACAATTACAACTATTATTTTTCCTTGAACTCAACCAGTTGAAAATATGCTTAATAAACCTATCTAGCTACTGACATTTGAATAAAATTTTACCGAAAGTATTTTTTAAAATGCTGCTTTGAGTCCCAAGCGGAGTTTAGCCAGGAGACTGAGATGATCAGATGGGAATGTGTGGTTGGGAAGGCCGTCCATGGACCATAAGGCCTCTTCAGATAGCAGCGAGAGAAAACCAACTAACTTCAGACCTTCACTCCCAATCTTGCCAGCAGCTAACAAAGCAAATAATGAAACATATTGTGGCATATCTAAGATACTTTGAAGTTATAATGAATTTGCCTGTAAATACCTGCTTGATCTGAGGTTAAGATGCGTTCAGGTGAATAGAAGATGTGGTCCACAGTGGCTCCACCTTCAGAGTGCAGAGTTGTAACTTCTGAGTGGTCATGGTGACGGAAGCTGTGGTTGTAGACAGATTCCAGGTCTAACTGGTGTCTTATGATGGGTCCAAATCTGTGACACACACACATCATTATTGTAAGTGCAGTCCAGTGTGCAAATCAAATAAATCAATAAATAAAGCAAATAAGCGCCAGGTAAAAATTTGTTTTTGTTTCACTTGTTAATTCAAACGCAGAACATATCTGCACCTTTAATTTATGTTTGGTGTCCAATGTTTTTATTGGCCCTATTCTAAAAATATAATTCACATGTAACAAGTTATATATTGTTACAATGGTTCTCAAATGGGGGTACTAATAACACTGGAGGTATTTGAAGGCACTCAAGGGTACTGTCTGTCTTACACAGAAAGGGCAGACATTCTGCCCGAGTTAGGTAAAGGCCCGGGATCTAAATGACGATATGTTATCACTGTTGAACTCTGACGACGGTGGGCTGGTTTCCCCGCACATCTTTCAGCACCTCCAGTGCACGCAGGGCTGACTAACTCTGCATGTCTGGCCGCCAGCAACTATGGCGAAAATATTAGAGCCATGGTCAGCCAGCTAACAGTGCCACCTGGCGACCATCTCAAGAGTTTACGACAGACTTCAGCATGTGGCTGATTAGTCTGTCCGTAGGGACATTTCTACTGGCCGTCTCTGAGGAGTAGCGCTGCCAAGCTTTTTTTAATGTGACCCAATCCCTTTTGCTCCTAGGTGTTCAGGCGTCGGTGAAGTTGATTGGCCTGGCCTACGGAAGGATGTCAAGAAGTGTGCAACTGCATATGTGACTTGTCAGCTTGCCAATAGCCATGAGCACACTAAGACCCCCTTTGAACTCTTACCAATACCTGCCAGGCGGTTTGATCACATTCACATGGACCAGTTGGTCTTTTCCCCCCCATTGCAGGGCTTTATGCACCTGCTCACACTGGTTGATCTGACCACCAGATGGCCAGAGGCCGTTCCCCTGTCCTCCAAAGATGTGGCCAATGTGTTTTTGTGGGCCTGGGTTATGCGTTTATGTACGCAGTCAGATATCACCTTAGACAGGGGACCCATGTTTCCGCACTCTGGTCAGCTTGCACAACAAGTTAACTAACCTTTGAAAATATGGCTGCTTTGTACTCGAAATATCTGCAGACAATAACAAAGAAAACAAATATTCAAAACATATAGGGTGAGAAACAACTACAACCATGTTGTAATGTCTGCAGTGTATAACCGTACCTGGGGTGTTGTCAGTGACACCTGGGATTACTTGTAAACCACGTGGACGTACAAGTGAGACTGGACTGGAGCGCAGTTTCAAGAGGAAGCTGTGGCTGTACAGAAGTTTCCCTCCAGGACACATTTAAGAAAATAATAAAGCAGAGAAGTATAACAATTAGTGACAACTAACTGCTGATTGCTAATGCTCGCTTTTTAAATACTGACCTGCAACTGTACTATAGCCCTCATCCACCTCACTGGCAGTGACATACTGGCAGTTATCGGATATTCCCAGAGAGCTGGGCCACAGTGGAGCAAACAGTGTGTGGCATGAAGTTTTTTGTGAAACATTCTGCTGACCTGATACCTGTTGTGTATCGGAAAAAGGTAAGCGGAAACTAACTATGAGCAGATATTCTCAGCCCAGACACATAATAGAGTACACAAGCACAGTCTAAAGAAATCGAATTCAAGAGCTGTACGATTCCGCAAAAATACGGATGACTATTTTCTTTTTTTCGAATTGAGATTGCGATTTTCTGAGACTTTTTTCCAGACACACAAATACCAACACCATGTTCAGGGCTTTTCTTTTTTATAGAAATCAAACTGCTTTTTAATTATCATCTTTGTTAGACTCTTTGTCTCTTTCTGCTTTAAAGAAACGTTGTTTCTGATGTTCTTCATGGGAAGTATTGGAAGGATCATTGACACGGGGACTAAAAAAAATTAATATAATGAATAGAAATAGAAAATAATATATAAAGTCGAAAAAATCGCATGCTCAGTCACTCCACATGCACTACATTTGTGCATGTGAAAAAGAAAGGTCAATTAATTAACAGCTACTCCCGCAAGCTTATGAATGATAATACAAAACATGTAATCATTAGTTAAGTACATTTTGTAATAGCAGAATTTCTGATAAAGCCCTTGTATTTCGATCTTGTTAGACAATGCAGAAACTGAATTGAGAGTACATAATGCAATAAAAAAAAAAAAAAGAGTTACAGGCTCACCCTCCATGCAGCTATACCATGAAAGTAGAGCTCCCCGTTGGTGATGAGCTGGTAAAGAGGCGTGTGTGGGACAGAGTTGAAGTCCCCACACATGATAACATTACAGTGTTCACCTTTGGCCTTCCATGACTTGACCACACTGTCGATCTCTGCCAACATTATAGCAAGTTGGGCCAGCTTAATGTCTCCCCTCTTCGGATTAAAGAGCAGGTGTGTGTTGGCCACACAGAGCAGCGAGCCCTTCGCACTGACTTTGGATCCCTGGTAAACAATAGGTCGAAGCAGCAAAACAATGCCTACATTGTGCCGATCCAAAAGCTCAGTTTCAGGCCGGAAGAACTCCAGCAAGGTGACAGACACCTCGGAAAAGCGTGTACTGCGATAGCAAGTAGCACAGCCATCTGTCTTGTTCCCGGTTCGCCGCTTGTATATGCAGTTGTAGCCTAGCAAAGCATCATGGGACCGTTTTAAGTCTGTATCTCATTCTCAGTATTCCCAAACATGTGTGCTTCAAGAACCCTTACCCATCGGAGTGAGGGCTGGATACAGCAGTGTGTCATAGTGGTTCTCCTGAACCTCTTGGAGACAAATAATCTGCATGAAGAGCAACTTCATTAAAAAAAAAATTATATTTAACATTTTAGAGAATACTCACTGGATTACACCACCACAAAAACAACAATTTTATATTATTAACAGGTAACTTCATAAATTCTTATAACTATACCAATACATTTTCTTCGTTTTTGTCTAAATCAGGGGTGTCCTAATTTCTTCAAATGAGGGCCACATCCTGAAAAATCACAGTATGTGGGAGGTCACGTTCATGTTTTTATATGCAGAGGTACCAACATTTTTGTTTCCCTGATTCAAAAAGTCAGACAAAGATCAAATTATATGTAAACTAAATAATTGTTTGCAATAAAAAAATATGTAAATCCAATTAATTATTTGCATATACCCAAAAATATTACACCATTTTTCTTATAGAGAATAATTGTTTTACATACAGGCATAAAAAAAACAGTGAAATACATATTATTGACAAATTAAATGGCAAAATAAACAGTTAGCATCACTTAAATTTATTGAAGCCTTGTTGGCAAACATGGCGATTAGCGGTGACGTGAGAGGGAAGAGCAATGCAGACCCTGAAGCCTTAAACCCTGTACTTTCTTGAACCCTCGCTTTTTATCCTCATTCCTCTTTACGTGCTTTTTATTGTTTTGTTTCCCGGCATCTCCTCAGCCCAGCTTTGTAGTTTTCTGCCTACAGCCATGCCACCTTTTTATTTTCAAATTTTGCTAGCTGTTACTCATATTACTTGTTTATCTGTACCATCGTCTTTAGTTTACCTAGAGGCACGACCTTCGTACTTAGCTACAAATCATTACTTTTCTAGTTCATTAGTGTTTTTCATCTTCTTATAGTTATAGGACTGCAACAATTTGATTCGAAAAAAGCTTTCATTTCTAATCTGTCGCTTCGATTAGTTGTTTAATAAATGTCCATCCATCAATTTTCTACAGCTTGTCCCTTTCGGGGTCGCGGGGATGCTGGAGCCTATCCCAGCTGCAGTCGGGCGGAAGGCGAGGTACACTCTGGACAAGTCGCCACCTCATCGCAGGGTCAACACAGAAAGACAGACAACATTCACACTCACATTCACACACTAGGGCCAATTTAGTGTTGCCATCCAACCTGTCTTTGAACGAATAAAAATGTATAAAATCCGGACCACATGAAGCGCCTAAAACTTTAAATATGTAGATATAGTTTCTGCACGGGGTCTGTAATAGAGCACACATGAGAACGGTGGTGTGTGGGTGCCATGAACTATGGCGGCATACAGAAAAGTTTTTGTTTTTTTTAATGCACACAAAGTGTAATTTTAATTGTAATGAAGTGCATTTATTAGACAAAAATAATTAACCTTATGTCAAGCAGATTTTTTTAATTTGAAGTACTAAAATACATTTCTTATTACGGTTAGAGTGACCAAAATTATCACAATGTCATTATTTTAGAATTGTTGTGCAGCTGAGATGGGCTCCAGCACCCCCCGCGACCCCAAAAGGGACAAGCGGTAGAAAATGAATGAATGGATGAATGTGCTTAAAATGGACTACAAAATAAAATATTTTAACCAAGGTTAAGTTAAAAAATGTATTAGATATACACACAATATACTTTCTTGGCAGAAGTAACATTAAACATTGTTCTTCATAGAATTTTTATTTGCGTGTTTAAATGTTTATGCTCTTCCATTTTAATTTGTAAAGATTTAAAAACATATATATATATTTTTTTTAAACCATAAGCAAAACAAGTGTTGTGCGCTTCACTTCCGATTTAAGTGAGGTCATGCGAGTTCACTTCCTGTTGGAAGACACCTGCGTCTATGTTATATTCCTCTGAGGATTGATCGATCACTCTGTGCTAGGAGAGCAGAGCCTGTAGGGTCCATCCATCCATCCATTTTCTACCGCTTATTCCCTTTTGGGGTCGCGGGGGGCGCCTGTAGGGTCAATGAGCACAATTGAATAGTTTAGTTGCTCTGATAGCAATGTGTTTATACAAGTTGAGATTGGGGTATGTTGCTTCTTAATAGGGAAAGAAGTTAATGTCTAGTATTCATGTTAGCATTTAACGTTGCTAGGGAGCCTGCGTTAGTCGGTCCGTGAGTTTATCAAAGTGCAGTTATCAATCACGGTTTTTCAGTCATTTTAATTTAAATCGGTTATACTAACCTTTGCAAGTTTTACCGCAGTTTATCATTTATACTGTTTATGGTTACATCCCGAGTGAGTATTACCCTGTTAGTCGATTAATCATAAAAACTATTTAATTTCTATTCGATTACTAAAATGATCGAGAGCTGCAGTCCTAAAATCATTAGTAAGATTACTAATTCAACGTTAATGTACTGGAAAAGGTGGGCCTCAAGGTAAAAAAAAAAAAAAAGTTAAGGACCTCTGATCTAGACCACAAAGATGTGTGTTGAATATAGATTATAATCATCATTAGTCCGCTTTAATTAGATACTCCACACAGGGCAAATTTGCCTTCTTTTCTTCCTCTTCTCCACTCAGATTTCACAGCTTGCTCCCCTTTACCACTACTTTATTGCCATTGGTCAGGGGTCTCGTTAAGAAGCGGCATAAAAGTTAAACAACGTATAACTTAAAAACACATCAAGCTCATGATATGACATTCCCACACCATATAGTACATTTTAACACGTACATTAGTTTGAAAAGTTAGAAATGTAGGATAAGACTTATTTTGGTCTAAGTGTAACTTGACTCACATCTGGGGCCCATCTGCATATTTCTTCTAAAAGAAGGCTCCAGCGGTAGTTCCAGTCCAGTACTTCTAGACGGCAGTGTTTGTACAGCTGAATGTTGGCCATCAGAAGGTCCTGGGCCAAAATGTTGTAGGACATGACAGTGAAGTCCATGGTGGGCCTTGTGAAAGAAGTTGTGGGGTAATCACTTTTCATCTCCTGCCATACTCTCCACATTACTGTAAAATACCAACATACATGTAACTGCAGCTCAATACTAACTTTATTAGTAACACTGTTCAAAAATGGTTCGATAGAGTAAGATGCCACATAAATGATTACCTTCAAATGACTCTTTTGGCTCCAATGAAGGGTAATAGCTCAGAGCAGGAAAACGCCAGAGTGGGCAATGGACTTCATCTTCTAAATTATGACCTATAGGAAAATGCCATCCTGCTTGCTTATCACGGTGATGAATTTGAGCAAGAGCTGGAACGGATGTCAACGCCAGGTTAGAATTTGTTCCACCGTCCAGCTTGTCATCAGCAGCAGGGGCAAGATATTCATCCCAGCACTCTCTTTCCGGTATGCTACTTTCAGACTTGTCTAATTTGTGCACCCTCATCGGCTGCTCTGTAGGACGGGCAGCATATTGCATGTCAGATTCTTCAATGCATTGTTGCCTCAGTGGACAATGTGTCTTCCTGACATGTCCTTGGGTTGCATCCGATGCATTCTGTTGCACCGCTGACGGAGTCTCCTTTTCTGCAGACTGGGCCACACTCACTGTGTTCAAAGCTGGCTGGTTCTTTGTGTCTTTCGGCATGACCGATATCGGCTGTTCTGCATCTGGAGTATTGTCTACCTCTGAGGAACATTGTTCGCTTAACCTTTCCTCGTTTTGTCCCTTAGACTCACCCCTTTGGCCAAGCCAAAGGTGCAGCAGGTTTTTATTAAACTTGGTGAACATCCTGGTTGTGACAGCAGCACCATCAAACGCTGTCCTGCCATTGACAGCACAGGGTCGACCCTTCTTTGCAGACTCTGAAAGACAAAATAGTAGGGGTGTGACGATGCACCTATTTCATGAGACGAGACAATACAAATTAGGTTCCTGAGAATCAGACGAGCTTTCAACATTAATTCTAAGAGGGGGCGCCATGTAGGATTGGGACAATTGCAGGGCTCCTGGGTAGCAGATTTTGAGTGTGCGTATGTGTATGTGACGGTGGTTGTCATGCGGCCCAGAATGTCTGACAATGCCTCTGCATTTATGAAAACTGCTATGACAAGAAAACACTTTTTAATTTGGCTGGGTCAGAAAAACAACAGGTGCAATTTCAAGTGTTTTGTAACTTTGCATGAATGACCAAAAAAATTTGCTTTTTTTTTTTTTATTTTATTTTTTTATAATGTCCTGCCCAGCTTCTCGGGCAAATCATATAGCAGATGTAGATGCCCATGTCGGCTGTTCAGATTTACTTTACAAAAGAGAAGTGTAGGATACTTCTCTTGTTGCCTTACTTGTATTTTGACTTTATTAAATGTATTTATATTATCATTTGGTGCAGCCGGGCCGGAGCAGGAGGGGATAGAAAGACAGAAAAAGGAAGACAGAGGGGGGAATTGTGGGGACAAGAGGGGGATTAGACAGAGAGACAAAAACAACAACAGCAAACACAACAACAACAACAACAGAGCAACATCAGCAAATACGACATGTACAAATATGATGGTAAAAGTAATAGCAAATAAGCAGTTAGCGAAAATTTAAAAAAAAAAAAAATACAGAAATGACAATGAGCATTATTACACTAAAAATGGAGCAATATGAATACCAATAGAAATAGTGCTATTGATAATAAACAATACCAGTACTTTACCTTTATTATCAACAATACAATTGTTCAAATGCAACAATACATATACGTAATGATAACTTGAGATACGAAAGAATGCAGAAAAATGGAGGGGAAGAAAGAGAAGCAACCTTAACCTTGTAGATTGTTATAGTAACAATAGGTTAAGCTTTGTCAGTGTGCCATGTGTTGTACCCAGTTTACCCTAGGGCAACAACGTTAATATATGTTTGATGAAACGTGATTATGTGCATGAGTGTATGTGTGCATATGTACTTGTATATGTACAGTATGTGTATGTGTGCTTGTACAGTGAATGTATATGTACAGTATGTGTATATGTGTGTACAGCGAATGTATATGTACAGTATGTGTATACAGTATGTGTGTTTGAACAGTGAATGTATATGTACAGTATGTGTAAATGTGTGTTTGTACAGTGAATGTATATGTACAGTATATGTATGTGTGTGTTTGTACAGTGAATGTATGTGTAGTATGTGTATGTGTGTGTTTGTACAGTGAATGTATATGTACAGTATGTGTATATGTATGTTTTTACAGTGAATGTATATGTACAGTATGTGTATACAGTATGTTTGTATAATGAATGTGCGTGTGGATGTACGAACTTTGAGTGTGTAAATATGTACTGTATTTATTTGTATATGTATGTGGGAGCGTAGGTACCTATGTATGTCTGTATGTATGTGTGTGAGTATATGTGAATTTGCATGTACAATACATTTGACTCCCAGTGTGTGCGGGAGCCAGAGTACGGCCCCAGCCTCCCCGAGAACCCATCCCACAAACAGTAGGTGTGGTGCCCAGGGAACCAGGGGCCACCGCCCCCACGCAGCCAAGCCGGACAGCGACAGGAACCCCAGAGCCTGGCCCACCGCGCCGCCCACAAGGGCCAGCAGCAGGCCGCAGACAGACGCACCCGGCAGAGGACAAGGCACGAGAAAAACAGGGGGCAGCCAGACCCCAAGCCAGCGAGAGACCACACCCCACACGGACAGAAAGGCGGGACTCCCCGCCCGAGGGGCCCGGAGACCCCCCACAACCGGACGGGAAGACCGCCCCCGCCCCACCGGCAACAGGGCCCCCACGAGCCCCCCCCCACCCCCGGAGAGCGCGGCGAGGCCAGCCCACGGCCACCCCACCCAAGCCGGCCGCCACAGGACCACCCAGCACGGGGCCACAGGAACCACCCACCCCACCCGCAGGGACCCCAACGATGGAGATGGAACTACCAGCAACCGCCCCGCCGAGTCCCCCCCCTGAGGTAGGGGAATAAATAAATAAAATAAATAAATACATAATAATAATAATAATAATAATATAAATAAAATATTTATTTTTTTTTTTTAAAAAAAAGGAAAAAAATTAAATAAATAATTAAATCTATTTATAAAATAAATAAATAAATAAATAAATAAATAAAGAATTAAAAGAAGATCACAGACATGCTGACACACAAGGTCGCTACCCCAACAACTGGCCGACTCGCAGCACCTCGGAATACCCTGCAGCACCAAGCCACCACAGTAGACGCAGGGACCAGACCCAGCAGGCCCCAACCAAGACGGGCACCCGGAAGGGATGGACGGCGGGACCCAGGAGCTCCAGACACGCAGTCCGGATGCAGTAGCCTGAGGCGCCGACCCCCACCCGACAGGCAGGCCCAGAACGTACCCCCAGAAATATACATACATATATATATACATACACATAAACATACACATGTACACATACACACACATACACATGCATACACATACATACATACACACACACATACACATACATATACACAGTTTGTCAGCCCCGACAACCACCACGCGCGCGCGCTGCCACCAGTCACAACATCAGCCACCCCCCTGCACCAGACCCAGCAGCCACGGGCGCCCACACCACAAACAAACGGCAGCAGAAACAGCAGCCACAACACCCCCAGACAGCCAGCACCACCCAATCAAATCAAAGCGATCAAAAAAAAAACCGCGACCGGCAACCACACGCCAACAGGATCACAGATACCAGCCAGCGCCAGCCCGCCAGCAAGCCCAAACGCCAACACGCAAACAAGAAACACCAACACCCCCCCCCCCCCGCCAAAAGACCCCACCACCCCAACCCAAACCCGCACAAACACACCACCGCCCAAACAACCGAGACACAGTATCCAGACCAGACACGGGCGCCGCGCCGCCACCAGATCAAGTCGCCAACAGAGACCCCACAGCGCAAGGTCGGGCCACACGGGCACGGACCCCACCCAACAGGAAGCGAGACCCGTGCGACGCCACACACAAATAAATAATAAGATTAAACAAAAATAACAATAATTTTAAAAAAAATAATAATAATAATAAAATGAAATACAAATTAAATTAAAAATAACAAATACAAATAATTAAATAAAATAAAGTAAGTAAAAAATAAAAATTATTTTTTTTTAAATAAAATACAAAATAAATAAATAAATATATATATATACCTACATATACATACATATACACATACACATACATATATATATATCTACATACATACATACATATACACATAAAAAAAAAATAATAATAATAAATTAATAAAAGCCTGGCAGGCCACCAGAACGCAGTCCCCGGAATCCGCGCCGGCCGACGAGGCAATGAGGGGTGCGCCGAACCCCAACCCCCCCACATGCATGTGTACAAGGCCCCCAGAGTGTCTACTGTGTAGTTAAAATTAGGAGGTCAGCCATTACAGCCGACCTCCAGTCCCTATTGATGCGTGTACTGTACTGAAAAATTAGCTTTTAACTCTTGAACTTAGCAAAAAATATAACAAGAAAAACCTTGACTAGCTTATGTTACCGTTAGTGGTTTCACAGAACATATTGGTTTTAAAACTGTCTATATTTTTCACAATTACTAAATTAGTGAAATATTTTTTTTACCAGCCCGAATGAAATGATTGGTGTTTACGGCGGTCACTGTCTCGCCAACACATAAGTGCAGAAAACGCAAACACACATACAAAAGCAGTCCGAGAGAAGCAACTAACAATTTACAGTCATATTGTTATGATAGATTATACATGCTATGATAGCTAATGCAAGCTATCCAAATCGGTATAGTTAGCAAACAACACCCAAAGATAATGTGCATGCTTGTGTTACCCAAGTATGTAATTATACACCATTACGTCATAGAAGCCGGAAGAGGGAGGGATAGAACGCTTAAAATAGACTGGAAAGCTAGTCATGAGTGTATATGTTACACACAGCCCCTTCAACAAACACAATTAATTGCAGTATAGATAATATGTAGGGCAGCACGGTGGCAGAGGGGTTAGTGCGTCTGCCTCACAAAAAAACGAAGGTCCTGAGTAGTCGTGAGTTCAATCCCGGCCTCGGGATCTTTCTGTGTGGAGTTTGCATGTCCTCCCCGTGACTGCGTGGGTTCCCTCCGGGTACTCCGGCTTCCTCCCACCTCCAAAAACATGCATCTGGGGATAGGTTGATTGGCAACACTAAATTGGCCCTAGTGTGTGAATGTTGCCTGTCTATCTCTGTTGGCCCTGCGATGAGGTGGCGACTTGTCCAGGGTGTACCCCGCCTTCCGCCCGATTGTAGCTGAGATAGGCTCCAGCGCCCCCCGCGACCCCGAAGGGAATAAGCGGTAGAAAATGGATGGATGGATGGATAATATGTATTGGAATTGTTTTGGTGTAAATTTTGCACTACTATCACATTTATAACCCGTTTTTGAGTCTGTCTGCAAACTGTGGAGGCGTTCCCAGATTGCGATTAAAATCTTTCATGCCCCATCCTCTCCAAAAGTATCAAAATGTATATTTTGTAAAATTTCTAAAATATCTCTCTTTGCAGCATCTCCCAAGCTCTATTAGGTTGGATGGGAAGCGCTGGTTTTCCTCCAGGATGTCTCTGTACATTGCTGCATTCATCTTTCCCTCTATCCTTACTATTCTCCCAGTTCCTGCCGCTGAAAAACATCCCCACAGCATGATGGTGCCACCTTTGCTGTAGGGGTGGTATTAGCATGGTGATGAACTGTGTCTGGTTTCCTCAAAACATGATGCCTAGCATTCACGTCAAAGAGTTTGATCTTTTTCTACTCAAACCGGGGACTTTTCTTTCTCATGGTCTGAGAGTATGCATGTTGGCAAACTTTTTCCAAAGAAATGGCTTCTGTCTGGTCACTGTACCATACAGGCCTGAGTGGTGGATTGCTGCAGGGATGGTTGTCCTTCCTAGAAGAATGCTTTAGCTCTGACAGTGAGACCATCGGGTTCTTCGTCACCTCCCTGACAAGACTAAAATTAATGCAGCAATGTACAGAGACAGTCTGGATGAAAACCAACGCTTCCCATCCAACCTGATGGCGCTTGAGAGGTGCTGCAAAGAGGATGGGCAAAGAGCAATGGGCGAAACTGCCCAAAGATTTTGTGCCAAGCTTGTGGCATCATACTCAAAAAGACTTGCGGCTGGAATTTGTCCTGGGTGTAACCCTCCTTCCGCCATAGTGCAAATGGGATAGCCCCCGCTCCCCCCAAGAGGGACAAGCGGAAAAAAAATGGATGGATGGATGGATGGATGGATGGATGGATGGATGGTGCACCAACAAAGTATTGAGCAAAGGCTGTGAATACCATCCATCCACCCATCCATTTTCTACCGCTTGTCTCTTTCGGGATCGCGGGGGGTGCTGGAGCCTATCTCAGCTGCATTCGGGCGGAAGGCAGGGTACACCCTGGACAAGTCGCCACCTCATCGCAGGGCCAACACAGATAGACAGACAACATTCACACTCACACACTAGGGCCAATTTAGTGTTGCCAATCAACCTATCCCCAGGTGCATGTCTTTGGAGGTGGGAGGAAGCCGGAGTACCCGGAGGGAACCCCCGCAGTCACGGGGAGAACATGCAAACTCCACACAGAAAGATCCCGAGCCCGGGATTGAACTCAGGACCTTCGTATTGTGAGGCACATACAGTGACCCCTGTACAACCGTGCTGCCCAGGCTGTGAATACATGTAATTTATTTTTTGTTTTTCAATAAATTTGCTTTTACATTGTCCAATACTGTGCGGGGAAGACAAACATTTTGGTATAATGCTGTGACATAACAAAATGTGGAAAAAGTAAAGCGCTGTGAATACTTTCCAGATACACTGTATGTTTACAAGTGTAAAAGCGATTAATTAATTTGAATCCTTTTAGTCTTTGTAATTTTGTCCGAAACACAACAACACCTTTACCACGAGCTGGTCTTGTGACGTCAATGCCAGAGCTCTGATAACAGGTGCAAACTAACAAGCTAGCATGCTCCCATCGCCAAAATAGTGTGTTGGCCACTCGGTTGCTTCTACGGACAAAGCATTCGTGCATTTGTGCGAAGGAACTCGTCTCGCCATTATTTGTGATACAGCAAATAACTTGAACTCGCCCAAGTGACAAGCTGTCTAGTCAGCAGTGAGTTCAAAGTAAGCTAACGCTAGCAACTCCGCTTGACACAGCTGTGAGTACATTATATTCCTGGTCCCAAGGAACAAAACGTTGACACCCAAACATGCAAATGTTCTTACCAGAGAGTTGTTTATTAAGCAGGTACCGGGATAGCGGGAAGAGAGCGTAAAATAACAGGCAGCCAATCATGCTGCCGTTTTTGGAAGTGCGCATGCGCAATGTGAGGTGTGGAGCAGGGAGATAACTGTTGTGCTCTCAGTTGTGCATTTTATTTTGCCTAAATCGGACAATAAAACTCATTGCAGTCATTGCAGCAATTATTATCAATCAATCCCATGTTTTCTTTCATTCTGAACTACTCAGCAGAATGGCTGAATTATTTAGTACCCCGCTAAAGGATATAATTACTTACACGGAAGCACAGTGTAGGCATTTCATTTCACGATACTGACTCATAGTAAAGAATATGGTTCAATCTTGAACTGTAAAGTAGTTTAAGTCAACAAAAGCTGGCAACAATGTCCTCGTTGTCTTTTGAATCACTCTGTTTAGAGGATAATAAGCCATCAACAATACTGAGGCAAGACTTGGAAAATGAGCTGCACACAGACTTGGAGTTGGATGGTAAGTGCATTCGTCTATTAATGGATCAGCTTTTAAAAGACATCTCATTGCTTTCAGTCGGAGGTTTTCACGGTGTCAGACAGACACCATGAAACTTTAGGGGAGGCACAGCAGCTTGAGAATAACAAAGAAACACTATTTTTTCCAAACCTGCTAAGCTGAATTCAGCAACATAAAATGCTAAATGAATTGATTTTTGGTGACTACTGTGAGAGCGAGTAAATAGTCTGCGGTAAGCAGAATTTGCCATAAACTGTGCTCTGAAAAATCACGTTTTAAGGGAGAGAGGCATCAACTGTACTATACAGTATTCTCCTTTGGAGAGGCAAACTTTTAAAAACCCCTAGTCTACCTATACACCAGGGCTATTCAAATGGCAGCCAAGGGGCCAAATCAGGCCCGGGAATGACACCATACCGGCCCCCTGAGTTCAGTTCAAAACTTGGTAGACAAAAATCTTTGCAGCAAATTCCTTAAACACTAGAGCGTTCCTGTTGTATAGAGAAACTTGGACCACTGTAAACACATCAGCAGATCCTTTCATTGACAATTTAACCTTGCTAGCAATCATAGAGCACTGGGGTCCTAACATGTGATTTACATAACAGAGGTGCTCCTCAAGGCACAGCTTTAAGTCCTCTCCTTTGTTCGTAAAGATATTTATGTAACTAAGGTGTTGCTTTAGCTTGTTTATTTCAGTCATTTGTTCAACTTTATTAGTTATACTAGTGGTGTTTCTCCAGATTCCATTTTAGGTTTTAGCTTTTTTCCTCATTTGGGCTATTCAACTGGTGGCCTGTGAATTCAGTGAAAAGAACTTGTGAGAGAGTCACATTTTTGTAGCAGATTCTTAAAAACGCTTTCAAAGATGATCTTTGACTAGCTTTTTTGCAGAAGGTCTTTAAAAACAGTATTGCGCTCCCGTAACTCTTGATGAAATAAAAAGACCAAAATCAAATGTCCACTGTAGAGGACGCTGTTTCTACGTAATATACAAAGTAGGACATTTAGTAAAGGGAGAGGTCTTTAGCCTTCTGGAAATGTGGGACCCAAAATAAATTTAGTTGAATATCTATACACTGATGTACATATTATGTTCATGCAAATGTTATTTCAATGCATTATACTACTTTGCTGGAGTATCTGCTCACATTTAATGTTGTTTTAAACTGTTGTAGAAATGAACAGGTACAATGAGACATCTGTAGCTGATATCTACCAGAAAGCCTGCAAGTTGGTGGGCGTCGTGCCAGTTTCATATATCATTCAGAACCTTAATTCTCCAACCATGAAACTCAGCCATCAAAGCCTCGGACCATTGGGGTGCAAGGCACTCAGTATTGCATTAGTGGTGAGTTGCAAAAAGCGAGTTTAACACTAAAACTTATTAATGAAAACTATTTTGTGTTCAGAGTGACCTGCATATCAACACCCTTGAACTGTCCGACAACGACATACGAGCAGAGGGAGCCAAGCACCTGGCAGAGATGCTGAGGGCTAATTTCACCATTCAGCATTTGGTATGAAGCACATACGTAGTCAGAGAACATTGATAGCTACATAGCAACATAGATAAATACAATAATACATGCAGAAAACGGTCAAAAGATGACATGTTCTGCATATCAGTATTCTCGTCTCTATTCCTATAATCATAAATGTGTTTGCATGTGTACATATAATGCAGGACTTGTGCAACAATCACCTTCATTCGACTGGAGCTGAGTATATGTGTAGAATGTTGATGGATAGCACTTCACTAAAATCCATCAAACTTTCAGGTAATGTATATGTCAACAACATTAAGCCGTACTGATGGAAACCATGTTTTAGTCATTACATTTATTTTTTGGTCCAACAGGAAATGGATTTATAGATGATGATGCAAAATATTTTGCAGACGCCTTGACTGTAAGTTATTAAAACCCTTAAGGGGTCATTTACCTATACTTACTGATTTGGCTCAAATAACAACAAAATGTCAGCTTTGCAAAAGCTGCTGTAAAATACTATATATTAAGCTGAAATAAGCTCCAGCAACCCCCCCACCCCCACCCCCCACCCCCACCCCCACCCCGCGGCCCCAAAAAAGACAAGCGGTAGAAAATGGATGGATGGAATATGTTTCTACTTTATACGGGTCAGAAAGTTTACATAATTCCAAAAAGTTTTTTGTTGGAAAATAAACATTGTAATAAATGCATCCTCAATTCATTATTTTCAGCAATTGTTTCTATTCAAATTCAAAATACTTTATTTGTTCCCAAGGGGCAATTCAAGGCACGTACAGCAGCAAATATAGCAGCAAATATAGCAGTAAATAGCATACCGGTAATAAACAGTGTAAACTTGTTACAGCAGTAAACACGGACAATAAAAACAGAAACACGGCACAAATATTAAATGATTACACACAAAATAAGCTAATGTTAAAAATGCTAAAATACTTAATTAAAAAAAACAGTACTCCTGGAAGAAAGGAGGATGAAATAAGCAATATATACAAATCATGAAACTATTTACTGAAGTACTAAAAAATTACAGTGCTAAGAAAAGTATAGTAATATATAGGGTAAGGTGCAAAATGTCAAAGCTATTACAATTTTTAAAAAGTCACAAAGAAGTGCAGTGATGTTAGTGGTGCTTAGATGTGCATAATGGGTGCTGAGAGTTTCAGAGCAACACGGCTTTGGTACAAAAGTTGATCTCCTCTGAGTTCTGCAAGCTGGGTTGCGAAGCTGGCGGCTGGATGGTTGCCACTCAACCTTCGATATGATATGACCTGATAGCCTACATGTAAGGTGACCTTAAACTGACAACTGAGATCTAGAGGGCTCCCAATTGTTTTAGAGCAGAGACCGCCACCAGAACACTTTCTATTAAAGTTACCATAAAAAAAAGCTCAACTCGTCACAATTTATAGCAGCAAAAATAAATCCATAAATACTTTAGGTGGAGATTTGCTGTATTAAAAAATGGAAAAAAAAAATTTCAAGTGGTTTTGAATAGGAAATATTTTTGTCAGTGGTTAAAAAAAAAATTATTGTGTGTAGCTTTTTTAAGGAAAAGAGATGACAATTCATAGCATTATGTTAAAATGCTAAACATAAAATGCAGATTGACCTATAGTACATTCTCAAACTTTGAAACTTGAAAAATGTTCCTAGGATCTCCAAAAGGTTTGTGAGCAGTCTTTATCTAATCATCAAACTGTCTTTGTGCTGCTATATTTTTAACATTTAGATCAATTTGGGGATTAAAGAGTTAGACCTGAGTCACAATAGATTTTGTGGAAGAGGAGGAGAGCATCTCGGATTCCTCTTGGGTATGGGAAAAACCACACACGTAATGCTCTGGCAAAAGTATTAGGCACTTTAGTAAACACAAGGTCCATGTCTGTTCACTGACATTAACAGCAAACAACGATAGTCTGGAGGTGCTGAACCTTTGTTGGAATCAACTCCGAATGAAAGGAGCTGTTGCTCTTTGCGCTGGACTCAAGGTGACTTATATCACACATTCTCCTTGTTCTTTTAAAGGTAATGCTGAATGGAACTCATGTCTCAATGTATTGTTCTTCATATTAAGGTAAATTTGATGGTAAAGCACCTTGACCTGTCATGGAATGGTTTTGGGAATGAGGGGGCCCTGGCTATGGGCGAAGCTCTGAAATTCAACAACACTCTGGTGCACCTCAACCTCAGCAACAACCGTATCACCAATGAGGGCGTCAGCATGCTTTGCAAGGGTCTTGAGTACAATGGCACTCTCCAAATTCTGCTGGTGGGTAAAGAGACTGAGACGAAGATTAATCAACATTGTTAGTGTAGTGATAATCGGTTTATATGCAGTTCTGTCTTATGGAAAATAATGTGCTTAATGGCTCCTGCAGCTCGCTTACAATTCATTAACAGTTGAGGGAGCACTGGCCCTGGTCAACATGGTGAAGAACACGCATAAAACTGCATTGGAAGAGATTAATATACAGGTATGTGTGAGTGTCACATCATGTCTGTTGACCAGAACAATCAGAGTAAAAAATAACCAATTGGCTTGGTCTGGTTTTCCCACATAATCAGTTTTCAGCTGGTTTTCCCTTTTATCCAAACAGAATGTTTTAGTCAATGAGAACTTTTTGCATCTGCTGGATGTGACTTGTGAGGAGCATCCTGGTCTGAATGTACAGTACGGAGGGGTGGGAGGATTTATTGCTAAGAAACCAGTAAAACGCATTGACCCAATGAAAGTCATTCAGGTTGGTCATATTTCCAAATGAAAATGTGTATGTTTCATATGTGTAGTCCAGAGGTGTCCAAACCTTTTCCACAGAGTGCATACTGAGAAATGAAAGAAGGTGGGAGCCACTGTGATATACTTTTTACATTAAATATGCTGAAACCAATTGAATGTGCATTATTTCTTTTACACACTAAGCTGTTAATAAACATTATCTTAGCTTTTGTGTTATTGTTGACAAAGCATTTAGTTGTAAGTGTTAGATCTAATATACCTCGTTAATAATGAGTTAATTAATAATGAATACACTTTGGACACCCTTGGTCTAGTCTTTAATCAAACACTTTATTTATTGCACATTATATGTCGTTGGTTGTGCCTCTTTATTGATTGGACTCACATCTACTAATCTCACATTTACTGAAGGACTATCTGGATCAACACAAGCTACGTCTCTGGGATTTCTTCCGAAACATTGACAAAGATGCCACCATGCGAGTCCCTGTGGCTGATTTCAGGAACGCAGTGCAGGTTTGAACAATGAGTGAGCTTTGCAGAGAGAACTTGTGTTACAACACCTTTGTCACTTTAAAAAAAGGTAATCTTTAAATAGTTGTCAATATCTTTTTTGGTCTAAACACTTGTTTTAAAAACAGTCACATTTAATTAGTTTAAACATGCCATTATTGGTCTTGTTCTTGTCTCTGTCTATTTGGTCTTAATCTTACTCATATTTTGTGGTCTTCATCTTGTTTTGTTCTCAACTCCTCAAAGTCTTGACCTTGACTTGTTTTATGAGGTCTTGACTACAAGTCTACAACATTAACATGTCGACTGCTCTATTTTACAATATAAAAACACACAAAATATTTAACTGACATGCAAGACATGCACCTGGGGATAGGTTGATTGGCAACACTAAATTGGCCCTAGTGTGTGAATGTGAGTGTGAATGTTGTCTGTCTATCTGTGTACCCCGCCTTCCACCCGAGTGCAGCTGGTACTCCAGCACCCCCCGCAACCCCGAAAGGAACAAACGGTAGATGGATAGATAGAAATATAACTTTTGATGGGGGTAAAAAGAACATGATTTGACTCTGAATTACTTTTAACTCTATGACAGCAATCAAGTGTTCCCTTGGATCGATTCCAGATTGAGGAGCTTATTCAGAGGCTGGATCGTGATAGGACGGGAATGGTAGACTACAGGTGCGTATGTCCATATTGTTTGATTACATTCCAATATACGCCCTAGCCATTGCTTCTTTGACTTTACTTTTTGATAAAAGTAAACATTGTGAGTGACTTTAATCCTCTTGTCAAATATTGGTTTCTTTGTTTAACTGAGGTTGTAATTCTGTCAAGCTACGCATGTTGATTTACATTGTGGGAAACTGAGCGGCCTTGATGATTATTTTTGTCTACCACATTATTTAAACCCTTTATTGTGTCGTATTTGTGACCTATTTGTATTGTCTAGATCCACCTAAAATGTTACTCTGTGCTAGAAATTTCTAAAGCAGAAAGTTGGAGATGTTCATAAAAACTAAGAGGGTTTCTTCAACGATTTGATTCTGAGGAGTCTGATTCGACTAACAACCTTGCAGTTGAATTGTCGAACACCCCTTTTCTCCGTGGGAAAGAAGCACTGCCGAGTCATTTCATTTGACTTGCCAAAGGGTGGCTTCCCAAATTTAACACATATTCATACTCACCACTTTCAAGCTCACACAATCATTGATAGCATGTTCCCAAGGCTAACTAGTTGTCATCTGTTGAACGTAACTATCTCTACAACCTCATATATGGCGATACAGGGATAAACTTTTCACTCATGTTGCTGCTGTATGCTTAAAATCGCTGTATTTGGCCCACAGCCTGTTGGCACATTTTCACTTTGGCCCTTGTAGGGCAAAAAGGTTGGGCAACCATGCTCTCGATAGTCAAGTTTGCCAGAACCGAAGTTGATCACGGTAGGGCCGATCCAATGTGTTTATTCATTTTGGAGTATTTTAGCCTTTTTCTTTAAGGTATAAAAATACCCAAATGAGATCTTTTTATCTGTTGGGATCAACTGTGCTGTGCTCTAAAACTTGAAAATCCTTTGTTCAAGACGGCTCCAGTAAAAACAGTACTTGTGGCTTCTGTGCAGGGGACTGGCAGATACAAGGAAGCAGATGATGAGGAATCACCGTCAACAGCTGCGTAAGGTTGCATCCCGTCAGAAGAAAGAGAAGCATAAGAGTGATCGTATCCTGAAGACCTTCCAGATTGCCGTAGAGGCAGTGACGCCACACGGCTCAGTAGTCATATCTCCAGGTGACCCCAGAGAAGAGCCAACCGGGCCCTATCGCTTCTCTGCAACCCCTCTCAGCTCTTGGCACCACTTTATGTCCAACAGTGAACATACTTCAGTCTCCAACCCCAGAAGGAACCATGTCCACCTGCCCACGCCAACTGGCTCAAGGCTTCACCATTTCACCAAATCTCCCATTTTGCGCTCTCACTCCCAACCCAACTTTCTGGCTGCTTCCCCTCTCTCTGCTCAAGGCAAGTTCACCTCTGCACAGGCTGTACACTCCAACCCAGAGATGCGCCATAGCAAGATTAGGCCTGCTTTGGACCACCTAACCAAGTCTAGAGCTGCTCTTGACAATGAGCAAATAGAAATTGAAGTTACGAATAAAAAAGGGAGGAAAACAAAAGCAAAGAAGTTTGTAGAGAAATATTCAAATAATCCAACAATGAACTGACCATGAACACAAACATTGTTTACATTGTTCTCTTTTAGTATTTCTCACAAGAAGAATATATGTGAAATGCAACAATGTTCTGTAAAATAAGGTGCTACATTGTGTTATTGAGTTTATTTACCTTATGATTCCCTTACTGTAGATCTGTAGAGTAGTTTTATTATTTTTATCTTTTGAAGAAAAGCTGTCATTGGTAGCGTAGTAGCTCACACATCTCCTGACTTTGTATGAGAGTGATAAAGACACTTTTGAATGAATACTGGATCTTCATTCACGGCTCTAATGATGAGCCCTGTGTCGGCTTTGTGAAATCCTATTTCTCTTCAGGAATAAATAAAGTTACTATTTTTCTATTGCTTTGCCTTCTTACAGTGCCTTTTAAAGAAAAACGTTTTTAGTTTATTTCAGTCCACATTTTAAAACTATGCAATGGGAACCCAAGCAGGTGTTGGTTACACCCAACCGTTGGTACATTGAATGGTGATGCATGTCCGTAGATTAATTTTCTGTTTGCTGAAGATAAGATTAACATTTGACATGTCCAAGTTAACAATATTGTGAACAAGAACATATGTGAATCCTGCAAGATGTTTCAAAAATGGGCTATATAAGACCAGAAGGATCCATTGTTGGTGTAAACACCTACAGTACATGACTGGCAGAATGATTGACACACTTTATTTCTTTGCTCTGCTGAGTTCCACTCCGGCCTGTGGGGTATGTGTATGAATTAAATAATTATATTGATTATTATTTTGCATCTTTAAGCACATATAATGTAACACAATGTTTCTTTGTTTCAGGGTTTGAGCCAGTGGAGTGAACTCAGTGCTGAGATGATGGCAGGAAGCGGTGGTGCAGACTTCTGCTCCTGTGATGCTTTCTTGCCGAGTTCTACCTTTCCTCTAAAAGATCTGGTGATGGTGGAGCAGACAGCTGAGCAGATCTACCACAAATTGGAGATGGAAATGGGAAAGGTAATCAGTTACAAGTGAAGTATGTACAGAACAATGCTAATGATTGTACTTGATTTCAGATGGAGGACTATGAGATTAAGGTGACACAATACGCAGAGAGGATAATCGAGTTGACAACGGAAATCGAGATACTGGATAAGAAACCAGATACCAACAATGATGCCACCTTAGAGGACCTGGAGATAAGGATTAAACAAGTGGAGGCCCTTATTAAGGAATTGCAGCTTTCGTTTAAAAGTTCCACCACTGTCTTTGAGTCACTTCATCAAGAGGTAAGTCCTCAAATGTGGTTGAACCTGCACAACAGATTGGTGAGCTATGTCACTGTGACTTGTAAACTGCCACTGTCTTTTCTCGCAAGTGACTACACAGAACAACTTGTTGGATATAGAGAACATATAAACCCTTAGCAGTATTTATGAAATCAAAAATATTGAAATTCAATGATTTGGTGCGTTTGCAAACAGCTAAAATGATGCACAAAGAAAATTATAACCTGCTACACCCAAGACAGTACAACAATTGTTTATCAACAGAAAGAGAAATATAACCTTGGAGAAACATGTAACTTCAAACATTTGCATGCATGTACAACACATAAAACCTTTAATATATCAGTATGTGAAATGAAATTATGGAATGGATTAGACAAAGAAATCTAACAATGTACTTATTTGAAGCAGTTTGAAAGGCTGTTCAAACAAAAAGTACAATGAAATAGAATTATGATAAACGTCTTGAACTTGTTGAAAAATATATTATTCATGTCAATATGTAAATCCTGACTGATTTAACTAGTTATTACTGTATACATTGATACATTCATTTATGTAAATTGTATTGCAAATTGAGAACAGGAAGTGTACATATTTGTTAGTAGTTGCCAGTGTTGGGTTTGTTACTGAAAACCAGTAACTAGTTACAGTTACTAGTTACTTTATTTCAAAAGTAACTCAGTTACTAACTCAGTTGCTTACACCAAAAAGTAATGCGTTACTGTGAAAAGTAACTATTTAGTTATTTCTTTTTTTTTTTAAAGCTCCCATTAATGCCCTTTTAGCCTTCATTTCAGTACTGTTATTGCACTGGACAATAATACAATCTGTTGATCAACTTGACATGCATTTGCATCACTGAACTCTGCTAAGCAATGTGGTCTACATACAACACACAAAGACAAAGATGTTTCAAAGGGCCAATTTATTTCAGGGCAGAACAAATTGACAAAACTATTTTAAATAGCTGCAACATAACATACATAAGTAACAAACAGCATAATAACAACATGTCACAACATAGCTGTAAACCTGGCTTCACCCAAGGAAGGAACACATGACATACACAAAGCCTAACCAGGCATTTTTTTCTCTCAAGGAATTCTGAAATAAAATCATGTCTTCAGGAGATCAACACTGTACTGAGCCCAGAACACTCTACGCATTTCCCCAGTTTTAGTTTAGAGATAAGGAAAGATTGGCCTGGCGCACTAGGATCCCTCTTTATGTTTGTGAACTTTATAGTCCATACATTTAGAGCAGTGGTTCTTAACCTTGTTGGAGGTACCGAACCCCACCAGTTTCATATGCGCATTCACTGAACACTTCTGTAGTGAAAAATAAAATGTGTTTTTTTTTCAAATTCAAGACAAAGTTATATGTTTTTGGTAACACTTTAGTATGGGGAACATATTCTAAGTAACAAAGACTTAATTTAAAGTTATTTGGACACTAGGGGAACATATTCTAAGTAATAAAGACTTAATTTAGAGTTATTTGGTTAGGGTTAGGGTCAGGGTTAGAGGGTTAGGGTTATAATAAGGCCATGCCGAATAAGGCATTAAAAAGTACTTAATAATGACTACCGTAATTTCCGGACTATAAGCCGCTAATTTTTCCCCTCGTTCTGGTCCCTGCGGCTTATACAAGGGTGCGGCTTATTTACGGCCTGTTCTTCTCCGACACCGACGAAGAAGATTTCGGTGGTTTTAGTACGCAGGAGGAAGACGGTGACACAATGATTAAAGACTGACTTTTCATATACCGGTAGGCTGGTTATTTTGATAACGTACAGGCGAGCCCTTTGTATTACTTTGCACCGTTGTATTATTTGTACTCTGCACGAATGCTGTTCGCCATGTCAAAGATGTGAAAGTTTGATTGAATGATTGAAAGATTTATTGTTAATAAATGGGACGCTTTGCGTTCCCAAACAGTCATCTCTGTCCCGACAATCCCCTCCGTGGTAGCAGGAACCCCTATATACTAGGGTAATTACACATCAAAACCCTGCGGCTTATAGTCGGGTGCGGCTTATATATGGAGCAATCTGTATTTTCCCCTAAATTTAGCTGGTGCGGCTTATAGTCAGGTGCGGCTTATAGTCCGGAAATTACTGTAGTTAAGAGCCAATATGTTACTATTTTTCATGTTAATAAGCAACTAATTAATGGTGAATATGTTCCCCATACTAAAGTGTTACCATGTTTTTTTACTGGTGCATAAAATGAACCGTGCATGAACATCACCTTGTTCAAAGAACAAAACCAACACAGTGCATAAACTCACAACAAATTACACACCTGCACATCAGTCAGATGTTGCCGTATCCGTAATACGCCGATAAGGAGAAGTTTGTATTTACACGATGAGTCTGGTGTGTTTTTGACCTCCGCCGAACCCCTGAGGCCGACTCACCGAACCCCTAGGGTTCGATCGAATCCAGGTTAAGAACCACTAAATTAGAGTGATGTGATAATCAAACACTCTAGAAGTCTAGAATGAAAGAGTATATAAGATAATTGACAGAGTGTGTGTACCTTCAGTGCTTAATGATTAGCAGAGGCAGAGTTTGGAGAGTTTTCTTTAGCTCGCTTTCCATGTTTTTGTTCTCACTGTCCAGGTACGTGAAAATGTTTTCTGTGCCATTTGTGTTTGACGCCGGTATCATGCTAATTAGCTGCCTGAAAGCGGGTGACTCCACTGTAGAAATAGCCTGCATGTCTTCTACCACATACGCTGCAATGGCTCTATCAACGTTGTCCTGGCTAACAGTGCCTCCGTTAAAATCCTTAGGTGGAGGTGGAGGTGGAGGTGAAGTGGCATCGGAGTCTGTGTCTCTCTTTACTAGCTTTGTCGAAGCATGTTGCTTTTGTAGCTGTTTCAGAAGATTTTAATTGCTGTTTTGGGCAGTAGATGGGATCTTTGATCCACGACACAACTTACATTTAACTAAAATGTTATTTTCTTTGTGCTCGACAAAAGAAAAGTAGTGAGAATATCTCCATGTTCAGAAACTCGACTGCGGCTCCGCCATGATGTCTTGTTAGTAAACACCGACATCCCCCCGCCCCCTCTCCCCACACCCACACCCAGACACACACAGAGTGCGCCTCTTCTCTTCTCCCCGTTGTGACACAAGAAGATTCAGAAGGACGATACTGCAACTCTCCAATAAAACACACTCAGATCTTCTGTTTCTAGCCGATACTACATAAAAAATAACGTAAAATAACGCAGTAACGCATCATGTAGTAACGGTAACTGAGTTACTGAATATAAAAAATAACACGTTAGACTACTAGTTACCGCCGAAAATAACGGCGTTACAGCGTTACTTTGTAACGCGTCGCTGTAACGCCGTTATTTTCGGCGGTAACTAGTAGTCTAACGTGTTATTTAGTCCCAACACTGGTAGTTGCTATGAAGTGAAAATGAGATAAGATTAAATAAGCTCGGCATTGGGAGAGTGGTCGTGCCAACCACTCGAGGGTTCCTGGTTCAATCCCCGGCTTCTACCACCCAAGTCACGTCCGTTGTGTCCTTGAGCAAGACCCGCCATCAGTATGGGAATGTGTGTGTGAATGTGGAAATAGTGTCAAAGCGCTTTGAGTGCCTTGAAGGTAGAAAAGCGCTATACAAGCATAACCCATTCTTCCTACTCCTTTTCGAACATTTAAAGAGAAATATTTTGAAATATGTGATTTATCATGCTGAAATTGTATACATGTTCGAAATAGACTTGAACCAACTAACCAACATAATTTCCTGGCCACAGCTGACATCAGAGAAAAGTGTATACATTTTATTTGAGCGTTGGTTCATTTGGATGAGACCCAGCATACCCCTCCCAAAACTGGCTGCTCTAAATATCTGTATAGGGGGATTTTAAATATACTAATAGCATATCATAGATGCTATGAAGACACCTAGGAGCTATTTTAATCTGTGAAAAAACAAATATGTCATATGTCTCCCTAATTTCTCAGATCACAGTAATAGTGGAGACCCTAGATCAGATGGAGAAGACCCATGACAGGAACTTGGTACTCTTGACACGTCGAGAGTACATTAAAATCCAAATGGAGCTAGAGGAATGCGAGAGACGTCATCTGGAGCTCTTTAACCCTAACATTGGTTCGGTCTTCAACACATTTAATTCTCTGTGTGTCTGAAAGTATGTAACAAGATGTTCTTCTCTCTTGCTAAAGGTTCCTGCGCACATACAGGTATCATCAAGGTCAGCAAGCCTATTGTGAGTCAACTTAATGCTCATCTGTCAAGCGGCTACATATATGGAGGCTGGGGCAAAGATTCACAGCCTATTCGTGATAGGGAGTCTATGTACTGGTTTTCTGGGGACTCCAGTGCATACATCAATAACATTAGGTTCTACACAAATTACAAAAATCTAGTTCTTAGAACCCCTTTCCTGCATCACACAATGCCCAATGAATGGCGTGGTATTGGTAGCAATTATATAGTACGTGACAACACACTGTATTATCAGAACTACATTCCATTTGGATTGGCTAAATACAATTTTACCAGTGCGAGATATGAATCCAGGGTGATTCCTGGGGCAAGCAAAACCTTCTCCTACGCCAAATTAAGCTATCAGATCTTTGACTTTGCCGCTGATGAAACTGGCCTTTGGGTGGCATACGCAACAGATGAGTCCAATGGGAAGATGGTTGTCGCTAAAATAAACGAAGATTCTTTTGGGATTGTGGAGCAATGGCAGACTAGTCTTTATAAACCGAGCATCAACAACGTCTTCATGGTGTGTGGTGTTCTTTATGCTGTCAGGACAGTTGATATTCAGAATGAGGAAATATTTTTCATGTTCGACACTAAAACCAGACAAGAGAAACAGGTCAGTATTCTCTTTGAACGTTTCCAGGATAAGTATTCCAACCTGGATTACAATCCAACTGATCAGAAGCTCTACATGTACAATGACGGCTACTACGTTAAGTACCATTTGTGGTTTAACCATACAACTGAGGCCACAGCAAAACCACCCATGGTGCTAAACAAAACAGATCCCAATCTGAAAATGTAATGTAATTTTCAAAACAGTGATTTGTGTTTCTCTAATCTGTTTAAATGCTAATAAATTCCCTCATGCATGAAAACAATCCTGTGTGCATTTTTTTTTCATACATCCGGGGACTCCTTTATCTTTCTCGCCCAAAATTGAGCAACAAATGTGTGCTTGATAAAGGTCTCAAAAAAGCATAATTTTAACTAGTCCGCAAAACTCCAAACTTTATACTACGCATCCTCTCCATTTTTTTTGGCTTTAATTTAAAATCAATGTATTGAAGCGGAGACTATTCCTCACCAGGTTCAAGCGGAGATGCGGAGGAGGGGACCGGGCTGCCAAGCTGGCGTTGAGCGTCAGGCCATGTTTATTGGAGGTTGGTGTGAGTGGAAGTTTGCTGTCTCTCGGGCAGGACAGACAGTCTTTGCGGGGTCTGGCAGGATGAGCATGTGTCAGACACCTTGGTCTACCTGGACGGATTCTTGCTCATCCGCGCCGACCGGAGACTGGCCGGGGGCTGGTGGGCATCAGTCGATGACGTCTGCGCCCCGACGGGTCTACATGCATGAGGATCCCCTGCTGGCCCCACTATGGACTGGACTCTCACATTATTAACCGTATCCACTCGACATAAATTGCACCGGTCACCCAGGGGGGATCCCCACATCTGTGGTCCCTTCCAAGGTTTCTCGTTGTTCCCATTGGGTTTTTTCTTGCCCTGATGTGGGATCTGAGCCGAGGATGTTGTTGTGGCTTGTGCAACCCTTTGAGACATTTGTGATTAAGGGCTATAAGTAAACTTTGATTGATTGATGCTTGTACAACTACATACATTGTCAAGCTAGCTATGTACAAACAAAATATGAAATGTAGGCTAATACTTTACAGATACTGTAATATGATTGTTCATGTTTTTCAGTCAGTAAAAATTAGTGTCCTATCGCATTGTTCAAGGTTCAAGGGTTTTATTCGTCACATGCAGAATACACCACAGTGAAATGCTTTTTTCCATGCTCTTCAGATATTGCGTACAGTGGGATCCAAACACTAGTTGCTGAATCTAATACACTAAATACAACAATTTCAATAGCTCTGATGTACATTAATTACAAGACATTAAGTTGCACAATAAGTCCAAGTAGTTATGGTAAAAGTATCAGTACAAGTAAAAGTACAGTAATCACATACAGTACCAGTGCAATGTCAAATAGTATAACAGTATATACAGTATAGGAAGTAATAAATATTAAGGTTTCTACAGTTATTTTGGCAGTTGAGTAGTGACAGTAGTATGAACAAAGGTAATGGAACAGTATGACTTCTTTATGTGTTGTGTTGTGCATTACAATTTCAAAAGCTATTCAGCTGCTCACGCAAGATATTTTGAAAAAACTATCACAGAGAGAAATGTTCTGGATCTACACACTCAATACTATGACACCAAATGGACTCAATGATGACTATAGCCTAAAATGTTTTTTAACATAATTGTTCCTTCTGTGTCATTGTAGTCATCCAGTATCCAGTCCAGTGCCATCTAGTGTATGCTAGTCCTAACAACATTGTTTTGCAGAAGCTCCACCTGAAAATTGGTCCCAGCATCAGCAAGGAAGAAGACATGTGATTGGTTCCCCAGTAATTGGATCCAATTCCCAGTTGTGAACTCTGAGTGTGTGTGTATGTATAAATTGACACTGAAATTGTATGTACTCTTAAACGCTCTGACGAAGGCCACGTGCCGAAACGCGTAAGCGTTCCTCTTTTTTGATGTGAGCAGTAAATCAAGTGAAATGTGAGTATTTTGTCCTACTAGTCTTAATTTTGGGATGTGCTACCTTTTCAAACATTTTTGAAACATTTACTGTAATAAATATTAAGGTTTCTACAGTTATTTTGGCAGTTGAGTAGTGACAGTAGTATGAACAAAGGTAATGGAACAGTATGACTTCTTTATGTGTTGTGTTGTGCATTACAATTTCAAAAGCTATTCAGCTGCTCACGCAGAAGCTAGCTTTCATTTTACTAATGCCGTAGCTAGGGATGATACTCGAAACCGGTTTTCCCGGTTGTTCGATAAGAAAAGAACCGAGTCCTCGGACTCGAATCCCTTTTTGAGAACCGGTACCCGTTATCGAGACCACTATAGTAAAGAAAAAGAGTTGGTTCCTTATTCGAATCCCTCGGAACGAATCCCATCCCGACCAGAAATGCCCCTTGAGACATCACAAGAATTTACGTCATGTAGCTCAGTCATTAGGCGCAGATAGGGAAAGCAGGAAAAACAATGGAATAAGAAAGTTCAAAACAAAAGGTATAATCCATTGAATAACTTTACTGAGAGATTTAAACAGGGTACAAACACATGACGAACACTTTTACGACCAACCGGAAACAGCAACCAGGCTAGCAACGCACCTCCTTTACGGCAGCTGTCACAACGTTCTTAAAGCAACCGCAGCACATACATATATATATACAACATATATGACATCTCCCTTTTTTAACTTTTGTTTTTCTTTCCTTGTAAACAAAACTAAATCACACTGTATATGTGTTGTCTGTCTAATTATAAATAATGCAGACGAGGCGTGTTGGCTGAGTTCTTGACGTTTACTTTCACAGGTGACGACATCCAACAACACTTTTCGGGGCTACCGCGCATGCTCGTCACTCCCGTTGCATGCTGGGTAGTGTAGTTGTTATATTCTCATAACATCACATCTTTCCCCCTAAAAAGAAAGATTTTAACTCAATAAAGTGTATTTCTTTTTTTAGCTTTAACTTTTTATTTTTTACCATTGTAACCACATTTGCAAACAACTTTTCTCTTCATAGAATTTTCTTTCAATAAAGAAATAAAGTGCAAAAATGTCAAAGCATCATAACAAACAGTTATGTCAAATAGCAGCAGAAGTGCACTTTTTGGAGAGCTGTATTATTTTCAGTTTTCTGCCCAAGGGACTGATTTTATTTAACACTATAGTATTATTTATACACATATAGTGATCACAGAGACAGCTTGTTTTTGTGTTACTGTATATATTTGTTTTTCTGAAAAATCCCACTTAATATACTTTGGGTAACAACAGTCAATATTTATTTTTTTTATTTTATTTTTTTAGCGGGGTAACAGTCAATATTTATTTATTTATTAGATTTTTTTATATATATAATAAAAGTGAGCTTTTGTTAAACCAAATATTGTGTGTTTTTTTCCATATACAACAACCTATCTGGACTCGATAAGAGAATCGATAAGAGAATCGATAAGGAATCGGTTCGATAAGAGGATTCGATAATAGGCTCGAACTCGATAATTTCTTATCAAACATCATCCCTAGCCGTAGCATGCTGTCACCAGAATCAGAATCAGAATAGTTTTTATTGCCATTGTTTGACAACGGGTTCTCAAACTAGGAATTTTTCTTGGTGCAATCGTGCAACATAAAAACACATATAACACAGATTTGGTAATAAAAACAGCTGTAACTGAGCTATCAGATCTTGTTATTGTTCATGTGCCTGAATGCCGAAGGGAAAAAACTGTTCAGGTGGCGGGAGGTGTGGGTCTGGATGGACCGTAGTCTCCTGCCTGAGGGGAGAGGGGAGAATAGTTTGTGTCCAGGGTGAGAAGAGTCAGCTGTGATCCGACCCACATGCCTCCTGGTCCTGGAGGAGAACAGGTCCTGGAGGGATGGGAGCTTGCAGCCAATCACCTTCTTATCCTTATGCTTATCCTAGACTGTGGCGCCGGGGAACCACACGGTGATGGAGGAGGTGAGGATGGACTCGATGATGGCTGAGTAAAACTGCACCAGCATCTCGGTCGGCACCTTAAGTTTCCTCAGCTGCCGCAGGAAGTACATCCTCTGCTGGGCCTTCTTGATGAGGGAGCTGATGGTCGGCTCCCACTTGAGGTCCTGGGTGATGGTGGTGCCCAAGAAACGGAAGGAGTCCACAATGGAGACGGGGGTGGGAGAGTCAATCAGGGTGAGTGGGGATGGTGGGGCTGTGACTTTCCTAAAGTCCATGATCATCTCCACTGTTTTCTGGGCGTTCAGCTCCAGGTTGTTGAGGCTGCACCAGGACGCCAGCCGGTCCAGCTCTCTCCTGTAGGCGGACTCATCGACATCCGAGATGAGCCCGATGAGGGTGGTGTCATCCGCAAACTTGAGCAGCTTTACGGACTGGTGACTGGAGGTGCAGAAGTTTGTATACAGGGAGAAGAGCCATGGGGGAAGTACTCTTCTCTCTTTGGCTGTCCATCGATTACGATGATGACGTTGCTCCGGTAATGGGTTATTGAGGGGGGTTTCGTATATGCCATTGCATGTGGCTGTGCAGGCCAATGCGCGACCCGCATGGTTTGCCACATGTGGGGCAGATGTAGTCCACGCTTGAGAGGGGGGCCCCTGCAGCGCGCTGATGTCGCTGTAAACGTTGTTGTTTTCTCCTCTCAGTGGTCTGCTCCTGGAGATGAGCAATGCCGGCGTGACTGCAGTTGCGCCAGGTGTGGCGATCAGCAGCCAAGACTTCCAGTGCGGAAGGCTGGATAGCACAGCGCTTCAGGAGGGTTTTTATGTGGTCCTTGTAGCGTTTCCGCTGACCCCCAGGAGACCTACAGCCTTCCTGGAGTTGGCCGTAGAGGATCTCTCGGGGGAGCCTCTGGGCGGGCATGCGGATTACATGCCCCACCCAGCGCAGATGTCTTTGCGCAAGGAACACTTGTATGCTGGGTGTTTGGGTCCGGTCATAAATATCCACATGTGGGACTCTGTCCTCCCAGGTCAGACCCAGGATCCGTTGCAGGCAGCGGATGTGGTATCTCTCCAGGATTCTGACGTGCCTTTGGTAAGGGGTTGTAGTGGATTGTCCGAAGCTTAAGCAGGCAACAAAAGTAGTTTAGTACAACAAATTTATTTACCCATTATCCGAAGTGCAGGTTGAATTGAGTTGGTCGTGCAGACAAACCACAAGTTACTCCGGAGCCAACAAGACACACACAAGCCAAAATCACCCCCGAGTTCCGGTCTTCTCCCATTTTTTATATGTCTGTTGTGCGTCATCGTTCCTTATCAAATGCGTCAATGTCTTGTTTTGCTTTTCCTATCTGTTCCATAACAACTCGAATTCTGTAGACAGTCAACACATTCTATAGACAGGTTGGCACGACTTAATATTCACTTTTGTCCCACAACTGGTCCATTCAATGGCACAAAAATACAAGAGTATTGAAAATGAGCGGACATTCTTAAAAGACAAGAAATATAGGTCAAAAGGTCAGAAATTCTACTACATACCCGCCTTCCAGGGTCTTAAGACCCTGGACCAAAACAATTTCTGATATAGACCACTAACTTAAATCTCTACCGCAGATAGAGGCAAAAACCTCAATGTTTTTATACGAGGCAAAAATTCCGTCTATGACCCTCCTTCAGAGCGATCGCTGTTACCAGCCTGCAGTAAAACCATCTCACAGAACACAATTAGTGGCCTACCCTTTGATTTAGTAAGGGGATAACAAATACTTTGATCATGGACATCATTGAACATAAATAGATGAATGTATATAGACTTATGACTGTAAGACATTTGCAAAAATATGTTTCCCGGCATTTGCAATGAATGTAGTTACCAATATTGTTAATTATCAATTGATTTTGAACACACAACTGAATTTCGTATGAGTCCATGTTCGATTAGTGCTCGTATAGATGGCTCGGTGGTGCCTCAGGCTGGTGGCCTGCCGACACCTCGTTGGGCTTTTGGCTGCCTTGGTGAAGAAAGAGATCCACTCAAACAGTCTGTCTCTCTTTGGGGTGTGGTTCAGTCCATTGGGCAGACTGTTCAGTGGCATGTGCGTGCTGGCCGAAATTGGGGAAAACTCAGGTAGAGTTGGAGCTGTGGGGGCTTTGGGGAAGGCTGGGGCAGAGTATGGGGCGTGGGGCTTTGGTCCAGGCCCTCGGCTTGCTTCAGGCCTCCTCGCTGCTTCGGCACTCCCGACACTTCTTTCCACAGCTGCTGGAGTCCCGGTGGACACATTGGCTGGCAACCTTAGTTGTTCTCGTCATCGCTGGCAAGGTGTTGTCTCTCCTCTCGGTTCCTTCCAGTCAGGTATCGGGTGTTGGTCCTGGATCGGCTTTGACCGTGCCCCTCTTAGCGAGTGCAAGGGAATCTGGAGTGGCTGCTTTCATCCTCAAATCTGCACAGAGGAACTGGCACACAAATTCTACATTTTGCAAACTTACCATTTTGGTCTCATGGTCTTTCCACCTTCCTAGGAAGCTGCTGGTCCTGAGAAGTGCTGATCTTGTGACTGAAGAAGATTAACCTGTTTTCTTAAAATAGGTGCCGTTGTTTGACCTAATCTTTTTGGGGAAACCATGTCGGGATATTAGATCATTCACAAAATATTTAATTACTGAATTGGCACCCTCATTTGAGGTTGGGGTTGCTTTCGCCAACCACTGCAATTGTCAATCTAAATCACTACGTTCCTTTATCCTTGTACCGGATTGATCATATCGATTAAATAAAACCTCAACACGCTCAAACTTGACCCAATCCAAACTCACCTCCCCCCTCTGTCCCTCTCACAGGGACAGTGTTAGTCGTAGTAATAGTAATAGTAGTAGTAGTATTAGTAGTTTCAGAAACATCCAAGAAAAAGAAAAGACAGCTGATAGTCAAGTGCAGCAAGAACAGAGGCGGAGGACAGGTCATGTTTGAGGTCACTGTTCGCTTTTGCAATAGTACTTTGATATTTTACAACACCTAGTGAATTATTGTGGCCTCAATAATTCACTAAATAGTTGTATTTAATTTAGTCTATCTATGATGGGACAATGCACAGAAACATTAAGTTCAGAAACAGATATGTTCTGTACCAGATTATATCTAAATAGCTACTTTCCATCTGTAGTCCCTGGCTACCTAAATTAAAGGGGATCCACAAATCAAGCAATAAAATTATGACACTAATTAATCATAATAAATATATACATTCATAATAATCAATAATTAATCAAAAATAATCATACTGCAGCATGTAATCAGATTAAGAGAAATCCTAAAATGCCCCTTCATGGACACATACTTACCATACAATACAACCACACCTTATTGACATCATCACACAAAGACAATACATGCTCTTGTTCACATCTGTCATCATTCATAACAACAACCAAGATTTTAACAGCCATACCTCAAAATTTACAACAAAAATGCTCTCATGGATAAATATAATACTCATTAAATTGATGTGTCAACATAATGCCCATCTTAGTTTTTTTTGATTGAGACTTTTATTAGTAGGTTGCACAGTGAAGTACATATTCCGTACAATTGACCACTAAATGGTAACACCCGAATAAGTTTTTCAACTTGTTTAAGTCGGGGTCCACTTAAATTGATTCATGATACAGATATATACTATCATATATACTATCATCATAATACAGTCATCACACAAGATAATCACATTGAATTATTTACATTATTTACAATCAGGAGTGTGGAGGGGGGGTGGGGGGGGTGGGGATATGGACATCAAGTAGTGGACATAGAGAGAGAGAGAGAGAGAGAGAGAGAGAGAGAGAGAGAGAGAGAGAGAGAGAGAGAGAGAGAGAGAGAGAGAGAGATCAGAAGGCATAAGAAAAAGAATCTGCATTTGATTGTTTACATTTGATTATTAGCAATCCGGGGAGGGTGTTAGTTTAGGGTTGTAGCTGCCTGGAGGTGAACTTTTATAGCGGTTTTGAAGGAGGATAGAGATGCCCTTTCTTTTATACCTGTTGGGAGCGCATTCCACATTGATGTGGCATAGAAAGAGAATGAGTTAAGACCTTTGTTAGTTCGGAATCTGGGTTTAACGTGGTTAGTGGAGCACCCCCTGGTGTTGTGGTTATGGCGGTCATTTACGTTAAGGAAGTAGTTTGACATGTACTTCGGTATCAGGGAGGTGTAGCGGATTTTATAGACTAGGCTCAGTGCAAGTTGTTTAACTCTGTCCTCCACCTTGAGCCAGCCCACTTTAGAGAAGTGGGTAGGAGTGAGGTGGGATCTGGGGTGGAGGTCTAGAAGTAACCTGACTAGCTTGTTCTGAGATGTTTGGAGTTTAGATTTGAGGGTTTTGGAGGTGCTAGGGTACCAGGAGGTGCATGCGTAATCGAAAAAGGGTTGAACGAGAGTTCCCGCCAGAATCCTCAAGGTGCTTTTGTTGACCAGAGAGGAAATTCTGTAGAGAAATCTCGTTCGTTGGTTAACCTTTTTGATTACCTTGGTTGCCATTTTATCACAGGAAAGGTTAGCCTCTAGAATGGAACCTAGGTAGGTGACCTCATCTTTCCTGGTGATGACACTGTCACCTACTTTTATGGTGAAGTGATTGACTCTCTTAAGTTTGATGTGGGACCCAAACAGGATGGATTCTGTTTTACCCAAGTGGATGGATAGCTTGTTGTCAGCGAGCCAGGTGCAAGTTCTACAGAGCTCAGCACTGAGGATTTTCTCCACCTGTGACTTGTCCCTGTCTGATACCAGCAGGGCAGAGTCATCCGCAAACAAAAACAATTCACAGTCACATGCCGATGACATGTCGTTTATGTATATTAGGAACAGTAAAGGTCCCAATATACTGCCTTGGGGGACTCCACAGCTCACAGAGAGGGGGGGGGACACGGTGCCGTTCACCTCTACCACCTGCTCCCTCCCCTCCAAGTAAGACTGCATCCAGCTCCAAGAGGTTTTGTTAAATCCGATTGCTCTGAGCTTATCCAACAGTATAGCGTGGTTAACGGTGTCAAAGGCCTTCTGAAGGTCCAGCATGACCATGCCGCAGTATTTGCCCGCGTCCACCTCATGTTTGATGTGGTCGGTCAGATAGAGAAGGCATGTGTCAGTGGAGTGGTTAGTTCTGAAGCCGGATTGGAATTTGTACATGAGTTTATTAGTGGCAAGGTAACTATCGATCTGTTCATAAACTATTTTCTCCATTACTTTCGAAATGGAGCTGAGAATAGAAACAGGTCGGTAGTTGCCAGGTTCCAATTTGCTTCCTTTTTTAAAGAGGGGAGTGACCGTCTGAGCAGCCTTGATTGCTCCAAAGCCACTTTTTTTTTTATTTCAAATTTTCTATTCCTTTTGTTATAACGTGGAGAAGGCTAATTGGTCTGTACATGTTCTGGTCTTCTTTATTTCCTGCTTTATGGATTTAATCATAGTAGCAGTTTCTCGACGTGGTAGGGAAAGTGTTTTCCGTTATTGATTTATTTATCAATCGTTGTTATACGAGCAATAATACAATCCTTATATGTTTTTAGGAAGATAGTGTCCAACCCGTATATATATCTCTAGATCGTGAGTCTGATAATGCAGCGAAGATTTTGTTTAACTTTGTTTCATTTGTTACTTCTAAAATGAGTCCATCCTGAATAAATGACAATTATTTGCACTGATTTTGAGGGATTTTTATTCAGGGTTTGTACAGACTGATGAAATGTTCATTAAAATTATTACTTATGTCCAGACTGTCTGCGATAGTAGCGCCATTGATATTTAATGTTATAGTGTTGTTTCTTGTTTGCTCTCTTCCCGTCAGTTTGTATCTGGTTTTCCATAACTCTCTATTGTTCCCTTTTGCAGCTTTGATTAATTCTAAATGAAAGTCAGCCTTAGACTTCCGCATAAACATTGTTACCTTGTTCTTCCAAACTTTTAAAACATACGATCTGTATTTAGACCTGTTATAATTGCTCTTTTGAGAGCTGAGTCCCGATGTCTTTATTAGAATCCAAATTGTTTTATTAATCCAATGGTATTTTTATTTTAGCACTCTTCTTTCTGATTTTGTATTCGTGTATTTACAGATGTTCTCTTTAATTTTTGTCATCCAATTGTAATTCTAGTAGGGCTGCTTATCATTTGTATCATATAGAAGCCGTTTATAATATCCTTAAGTTTCTTTCTACGTGTTTTATTTAACCAGTCCAGATTAACGTCCCCCATGACGTTACTTCTTTCATACTATGCTGTTTGAGGATGTCTGAAAATGAATCAAGAAAAATGTCTTTAGCTGTGGTCGGTCGGTATACTACAATTACCTTGAAATACATTTCTGAGGAAAATGTTATTTTAATTTCAACATTCTCAAATTGATCTACTTTTAATGTTTTCCCTTTCATAAATCATAATTCCTCCCCCCTTTGTCACTCGATCTGTCTTTTCTGTAATCTTGTCCCCCGGGACATTAATTAGAACGAAAGGTGTTGTGGGTTTTAACCATGTCTCTGATAGACAAGGTAATCCGGATTAGAGTCTGACAGTAACTGCTGTATTTGTTCAGTATGTTTCCTGTGGTAGAAAGTTTAATAATGCGGACACGTTTGTTACTGAATACTTTCTACAGACTTCTGTCTCTCTGCGACTTTGTGTATGTAATAAGCAACTATACTTTTTTGATATGCTTAAATTTTATTTTATCTCAGCTGTTGTGTAGCTGCTAGCTCTTTGTAGCCTACAGCAGAAATGTCCAAATTGCAACCAATAGCTATGTTTTTAACAGACAACCGAAATAATTGAAAATGTGGTATTTGCGTATCGGTTCAATACGCAAATACAGAGAGCAAAGGAACAATGTGGGTCATTAGTTGTCCATCTTATACCATTCTAATTGTTGTAAGGATAGTTCACATGAGCGGCCATACCTTGAGTCCCACCATATATAAGAGTCAAAAGGCTCCTATTATGAGTCGTCCAATTGGTGATCATACACTTTGGCGGTTTGGGTGGCAGGACACACGGACGCACCTCAGTCAGCAAGTGCTAGGACAGTTGGAGCAGTCCCCGTCTTCCATTCGTTCCTGGGAGGCGTCCCTATTAGTTGTCCGCTGATGTCGTGCTGTCAGGCAACATCAGGAAGTTCCTTCTGTGCAGTATTGAATTGTCAGGGCACAGTTCGTAAGCAGGTCATTACAAGGTGTGTGCAGGTTGACCACAAAGGAATGCTTCAAAGATTGTGTTGAACATTGTCCGTTGACATTTATTTCCAGCAGGGGTCTGTTTGTATCCTGCTGTTCGTCCTGCTGTCACACCTGTATTTTTTGTGAGCATGTTCTGGCTACAACTTTGGAGCTTGTCTTGTTCAGAGAAGTTGGCAGTCCCCCGGCTGCACAACCTTTCCACCCTCGCTTGACCTAGCACAACCGTGGCTACCACCCAAGTCCGTCTGAATGGTTTTACGTTTTGTTGAGGTTTTTTCCTCCAGAATTTGGAACTCAAAACATGTACACCCATCGTTTTCATATCCTCTCGGTTAGTTCAATTTGCATATCACGTTTTAAAATTACAGTCTTAACTATCCCATTAATTGCTAATCAATAACCTTAATTCAAAGATTATACGTACTACTTCATGTGTATTTAAGTACCCTTTTAATTCACTTAAAGATTATGTATAAGTTAATTTAAACTATCATTTGTCTATCAGTAGGCGCGAGCAAGCTGTCATGCTTGCACTCTGACCTCCCACTGTGCGTGATACTCTCCAAAACAAAGGAATGTTTTTATTCACGTTTCTCCTTATCTTTCAGCTAAATCTTTTAATCTTTTAACTTTTAACGTCCGCACTGTGTTTATTTTTATTGTCTGCATTTTAATTTTGCTTTTATTTTCTTTCATTTCTCTTTGTTGCATGAAAAACGCCGCACAAACATATCCTTGCCCGTCTCCGACTGGTTATTCAACTTGGTCATAACAAACACACAAGGCCATGCACTAAGCGCCATGCCTAATCACACTTCTCCTCTTTTTTATTTTTTATTTTTTATTTTTAACTTTACATATCGGCTCTTATTCTAATTATTAATGTAGGCTGTTTTTTGTAATTATTATTCAACACTATTCACAGCAAAACAGTTGTAAAGTTATAGTTATTCGCATTATACTCTCAAAATCTGTAGCTAACTGAAAGCTGTTGAGATTTGGTTTGCCTCCTTTATCTCAGTGGCCTAGTTGTTAGAGTGTCCGCCCTGAGATCGGCAGGTCGCAAGCTCAAAACCCCGGTCGAGTCATACCAAAGACCACAAAAAACTTGGGAGCCAAATCACCAAACATGATTCCCGGGCGCATGGTATGGTGTACTGCAATGTCTAAATAAAACTATAAATTACTCCAAACTAAAATGTCAGACTGCACTTTAAAGTTACTTTTATTAAATTAATTTCCAAACTAACCACCACCACAGCAGACATCTTCCTCAATCCTATCCCAATACTCCCATAAATTAGAAAGGTGTTTCACAACAGTGGTTAAGTAGTTATTTTAAGTAATAGATCTCAATATGTAGAAATTAATAAGACTAAATTTGCCCTAGTGTGTGAATGTTGTCTGTCTATCTATGTGTTGGCCCTGTGATGAGGTGGCGACCTGTCCAGGGTGCAAAGTCAAATTGTGAAACAAAAATTAAAGTTGAATCAAGTGGAAATTGACAGAGTATATGAAATACATTCTTGAGAATAATAATTGATCATTAATATGTTGGAAGCCACATATTGAACATATTAAAGAAAAATATCCAAATCCATTGCTATTCGGTATAAAGTAAAACACATGCTGAATAAGCAATGTCTGCACATGTTATTTTATTCATTTATTTTTCCATATGTAATATTGTTTTGAAGTTTGGGGAAATGTTTATAGAATAAATATAGACCCAATACTTAAACTTAAAAGGCTCATTTCAATATTACACAAAGCATTATTGTTATGATCATATCAATCCATTTTTTAAGTCATAATGTGTTAAATGTTCAGATAATTTAATTTTAAAACAATTGCAATTATGTTTCCGAGTAAAGAACAACAGCCTTCCAGTTTGTATTCTTAGCTTGTTTACATTATGAGGAGACACTATCATTTACGGGGGGTATCGATTTTTGAAATAGGTCAAGTAAAATAAAATAAAAACACAAATGTATTTCAGTTTTAGGAGTTAAATGATGTACCATCCTCAGTGATGAGCTGAACACATGTAGTTTTTTGTTATGGTTTAAGAGACCCTTGAAAAGTAAAGTTTTTTAACATTATAAAATATAGTAACAATTACTTTCATCTTTTAACGTTGATGTTCCAGGTAATTTAATGTTCAGTAATTGTATATCATAGGCCAATATAAGCTTTGGCTTCCGCCTATTCTTTTTTCGGTCATTCTTTTTTCTTTTCTTTTCTGTGTGTAAATGTGTATGATTGTTAATATGTCTAATTTACTGTTAAACTGCTCACACAAATTGGTTGATGGTTGATTACATGACCAAAATAAACTTATTTCATCTATTCATTCATTATCTATCGCACTCATAGTATTATTCCATTTTGCATGTAATTATTCCTATTGATTTCTTCCCATTTCACTCAAGCAACTAAACAAACAAATAAACAAACTTGCAGCTAACCACAATCAACAGCATACTATTTACGAATCCAAAATAATCAGTCTTATAAAATAATTTTAGCTTTAGATATGATTTAGGGCAGTGGTTTTCAACCTTTTTTTTTCCAGTAAATTAAAGAAATAAAATACAGCATAATGTCATTATTTTCTGATTTATTAAATTGTATAACAGTGCACCATATTGCTCATTTGTTGTGGTCTTACTTGACTTATTTGGACAAACAAAAAAATAAGAATAACTAAAACGTTTTAAAAATTAAAATAGTGATTAAATTATAATAAAGATTTCTATACATATAATCAATCATCAACCTTCTTTGGATATTGCAATAGAGATCCATCTGGGCTCGTGAACTTAATTCTAAATATTTATTTTGTTGAAGAATTATTCTTCTATAATTATATTTATAAAGGATTTTGAATTGTCGCTATTTTAAAATATTTAAAATCTCAGGTACCCCTTGGCATACCTTCAAGTACCTCCCTTTTTTGTCCGAGCGGAAACACCATACCCTCCTTTGAGAACTACTGGTTTAGCCTATAAAAAATCCTTTGTCTCATACATCATTACACTGTACAATTCCTCTTTGGGGGGCTAGGATGACAGGGAATGCAAAACAATAACAGTGCAATACTTTTTTATATCATGGTCGTTAATGCCTAGTTTCTCTTTTAATAGAATCTATTTTGTTTCCATTTATACCCTTATTAGTTACTGTTTACTTTTTAGTTCTTCTTCCTGAGGGAACTCTCCTGAAGGAATCAATAACGTTTTATCTGTCTATCTATCTATCTATTACTAACCCGAGCACAATTCATGACGTCATGCTCATCTTGCAGACAGTTATTTCCATTTAGTTTTATTCTCTATTTGTAATTTTACATGCACCAATGTCACATAAAAATTTGCTTTCTTTGTTATTTATTTACATTATTATTTCTGGTTTACTTGCTGTCTGTTTACTTAAGTTCTCATATTTTGGTCTGTCTTCCTTCTGATTAGAATTTGTTTAACGCTTCTCTACGTTTTGTTTTGACAATGGCGCTGAGTGGCTCTTATCTGTACTTCTTCAGACTCTATGTTTCACAGATGCCCTTAGATGTATTAGAATATAAATTTAACTTTTATTTTATTGTGTGTTTATTCCTAAAAAAAAATTAAAATGTCAATGTATAATCAATTTATCTTTCTCAAATTTAAATTCAATATTATTAATTTATTTGTTGTAAAACTATTAATTCAAAGTTACAATGTGTCCTAATCTATGATGTTTGTGCGTGTGTGTTTGTCTCAACTTCCACACAGAAACTGGATGGATCAGATAAGCAACAAGGCTGTACCAAAAAAAAAGTATACTAGACATATAAATGAATGATGAATTAAACAATGTTTCAATGTCCCACAATCCGTATTTATTGATTGATATTTAAACGTGTAATTTTCCATATATCTATTATTTTACTGGACTTAGCAAGCACCTACTACTAGCACACTCTACAGACCGAGAATAACTGTTCAACCACAATTAGTAATGCCAAGCTAGATGCTAAACTAGCCTTACTATGCCTCAGTAAGCAAACTTTTGCTAACACAATGCTAACCTAGCTCAATGCTATCCTAGCTCAATGCTAACCTAGCTCAATGCTATGCTAACACAATGCTAACCTAGCTCAATGCTATCAGTGTCACTCCTCTTCGAACCAATGCCTCACGCAGCTGTCACTCACACAGCCTCGTCACACGCACACACTCTTATCTCAAAATGTCTCCCAGCTGAGACTATATGCGTCACACAGTCACTCACACACAGAGAATTTACCAGCACAGTTAAAAGTAAATGCAATAGACAACTACTTTTCTCATCCAGAAGCACAGCTGTATCATATCAGAACCTTAATAATAAGAACAACATTTATCATTCACTCTTAGATGGACAAATAGTCAAGTTTAAGGAGGGTATTCTGGGCTTCCCTGCTTAGGCTGCTGCCCCCGCGATCCAACCTCCGAGAGCGGAATAAGATAATTAAATGGATAGATCATACACTCATATGTTTTCTGTACATAAACTTTGTCTACTTTCTCACACGCACACACATTTTAGACAATTTCCAAACTTTTACAGATAGCGGGGCTGTGAGAAAAAGCGTGAAGGGGGGAGGTTGCGAGAGGGGGGGAGGAAAAGGAAGGGGGGAATTAAACCAGATAAGAAACCAGGTGCTACACAAAAGTTATTAAAATACGCAGATATATATATAAATTTAAAAAACACACACATTTTTATCCCACAAACCACGCCCCCCTGGTCCGGACCAATATAAACAACTAATGCACGCGTGCTTTTGTGGAATCGGCCGTCTCATTAACAAACACAGGTCCCATCATTACTCATATAACGGCGATTAACCCGTTCCATCGGAGCAGCTCCTGGTTTTACTCCCTGACCAATACACGGCAACAGCATAAAAGCACCATAGAGTCACTGATAATCACCCAATGCTCTACAGTCATCATGTTTTGGTCAGTTCCATACAGTTTCACCAAAGCTTCACCAAAGCTCCACCAAAGCTCTACCATATGCAGCCCGATCAATATCCATCTATACTGCAGCCAATTAAACAGAACGTCGTGACAAATACAGCTCAGTTGATCTCCTTTACCGGAGTCACCAAACGGTCACCCAAAATGAGGCTTTTCCAACGCTGCAGTTTCCACATAGAGAGATATGTCGCACATTCATAGACTTCATAAATTTGTATGGGCCAAATGTGCCACCAGTTAGCAAAACCCTGCCTTAAATTTAGCTGTATCCAACTCTGGCTAATTCTGATGCACTTGCAGAAAGAAGCATCCTCTGCCAGCAACGACAGAGGATGAAGAGGTTAAGAGAAATTTTTCGTCTCACATAGTCTATGCTTCTACACTCCAAACCACCAAAATTCTATCAACAATCCCCTGATGTTAAAAACAAGAAATCACAAGTTTTCAACAAACACACAGACAAATGATCACATATAAAACAACTCAATCCGACCATAATTTACCCCAGTCCAGGTTGTTTTTGGAGAACCTGACTAAACCTATCTTTTATCAAAAATAGATTCAGCAATTAGTCTTATCGATCTGGCTCTCTCCAGGCAGAAAATGTTTACACTTTAAGCAAAACGCTTACCTTGTATTAGATGCGCGCGTGCAGCACACTGTCTGCCTGACAGAGAGAGCGAGAGCGGCTGTCGACCTGTAGCTTCTAAACCATCCCGTTCGTGACGCCAATTTGTGTAGTGGATTGTCCGAAGCTTAAGCAGGCAACAAAAGTAGTTTAGTACAACAAATTTATTTACCCATTATCCGAAGTGCAGGTTGAATTGAGTTGGTCGTGCAGACAAACCACAAGTTACTCCGGAGCCAACAAGACACACACAAGCCAAAATCACCCCCGAGTTCCGGTCTTCTCCCATTTTTTATATGTCTGTTGTGCGTCATCGTTCCTTATCAAATGCGTCAATGTCTTGTTTTGCTTTTCCTATCTGTTCCATAACAACTCGAATTCTGTAGACAGTCAACACATTCTATAGACAGGTTGGCACGACTTAATATTCACTTTTGTCCCACAACTGGTCCATTCAATGGCACAAAAATACAAGAGTATTGAAAATGAGCGGACATTCTTAAAAGACAAGAAATATAGGTCAAAAGGTCAGAAATTCTACTACAGGGTCCAGGCTTCCGAACCGTATAGCAGTGTCGACAGACAAACTGCTTTGTAAACAGCTGCTTTGGTGGAAACTATCAGGTTTCTGTTCAGGAAGACTGGTTTTGAGCCTACCGAAGGCAGCAGACGCTAAACCAACACGGACCTGGATGTCATTATCGATGTTACAGGTGGGGGACAGGACACTTCCGAGGTAGGTGAAATGTGGAACGATGGTGAGCTGCTGACCATCAATGTTAAAGACAGGCACTTCTGACTGGTGGGTAGAGTGTTGCGCAATGATCTGTGTTTTTGAAATGTTGACCTTGAGTCCTAGGGCACTGTATGTGGATGAGACCACGTTAAGTGCACGTTGTAGAGATTCTGGCGTGTGGGCAAGGAGAGCACAATCGTCAGCATACTGAAGTTCTAGAATCTGTTGTTTTGTAATTTTAGTGAAGGCCTGGAGGCGCCGGATGTTGAAGAGACTGCCGTCCAGCCGGAACTGTATGTGGATGCCATCTGTGGTTCCCAGAGCTTTGTATGTGAGGAGGGTGACTGCTGAGAGAAATAGGTTGAATATGACAGGAGCTAGGACACATCCCTGCCTGACCCCGACTTTCACATTAAAAGAGGGGGATTGCTGGCCTCCAATGCGGACACAGGCTCGCATTCCATCGTGAAGTTGTCTCAGGATGTTGAGGAACTTTGGCGGAATCCCCAGCCTTCCCAGTAAGTCCCAGAGGAGATTCCGGTTTACAGTGTCAAATGCCTTGGACAGGTCGATGAAGGCGATGTACAGATCCTGGTGGTGTTCCCGGCACTTTTCTTGTACCTGCCTGGCTACAAAGATCATGTCAGTAGTACTGCGATCTCTTCTGAATCCACACTGTGATTCAGGCAGGATGTTCTCAGAGATGTGAGTAACTAAACGAGAGAGCATGACCCGGGCAAGAACTTTCCCAGCAACCGAGAGCAGGGAAATTCCTCTGCTGTTTCCACAGTCGGCTTTGTCACCTTTCCTCTTAAAGATGGTTATTATAACAGCATCTTTCCATTCCTGGGGGATGGCTTCAGAGGACCAGATGGAATCAATCAATTGGTGAAGCCGGCGGGTGAGGAGATAGCCACCAAACTTCAGCACCTCAGCTGGGATACCGTCAGGGCCTGGGCTTTTGTTGTTTTTTAGGCCCTTGATGGCTTTTAGGACCTCAGCAAAGGTAGGCGGGGAGTCCAGGTGGTCGACAGGGGGAGTGGTTGGGAAATTGGTGAAAATGTCCTGGTCAGAGGGATTTTCGGAGTTAAGGAGAGTGTTGAAATGTTCAGCCCATCTATTTAGGATCTGGGGTGTGTCTTTATAGAGGGTGACTCCGTCTGCCGATCTGACTGGGGTTATGTTTTTTCTCTGTGGACCATATATGGATTTGACGGCATCATAAAATCCATGGGAATTGTTTGTGTCAGCATAAAGTTGGATCTCACTGACTTTCTTGATCCACCAGTCATTTTCCATGGCTCTGAGGGTACGCTGGACTTCGGCTCTTATGGAGGAGTGTCGAGTCTTTAGTGTGATAGATTGTGGGTTGGCCAGGCAAGCAGCATGGGCTTTGTGTTTTGCCTGGAGAAGTTTATGGATATCCGGTGCACTGTTGTCAAACCAGTCCTGATGTTTACGCCTGGTGTACCCAAGTGACTCCTCTGCTGCCTGATGGATGGCAGTTCTTAGGGAGTTCCAGCAGGTGTTGATGTCAGGGTCCAGGTAGGTATCAGGGATTGCAGACAAATGTTCTGCAAGCTGTGCTCTAAGCTGGTCTACAGATTGCTTGGATTTGAGTGCTTCACAGTTGAGTCTCTTGTTTCGTGATGTTTTCTTCAGTTGGGGGCGGACTTCCATCTGAAATTTGGCTCTGATCATTCGATGGTCAGTCCAGCAGTCCGCTCCACGCATCGCTCTGGAGATTAGGACCTCCTTCCTGTCTCTACGACGGGTGATAATACAGTCGAGGAGGTGCCAATGTTTGGAGCGAGGATGTTGCCAGGAGGTCTTGAATTTATCCTTGAGCTGGAACAGGGTGTTGGTGATGATCAACTGATGTTCAGAGCAGAGTGTAAGGAGGCGAAGCCCATTATCATTAAGCCTACCAACCCCGTGCTGACCAAGTGTTCCGGTCCAGAGCCCACTGTCAGAGCCCACCCTCGCGTTAAAATCCCCGAGGAGTATGAGCTTGTCGGTGGGAGGCGTTCCCTCAATGGCGGAGTTTAGTGAGGCATAGAATGTGTCCTTGCTCTCGAGGTCTGCATCCAGGGTTGGGGCGTAGGCGCTGATAAGGGTGACATGGCGATTTTTGGTGAGTGGTACACGCCACGTCATGAGCCTTTCGCTTATACCCACTGGAGACTCTGGGATATTGTGAAGAAGGCTTGTCCTGGCGGCAAAACCCACTCCATGTAGACGACGGGAGCCTTCTGGATGACCCTTCCAGAAGAAAGTGTAGCCTTCTCCCGCCTCCGTAATTGAGTCTTCCCCATGTAAGCGGGTTTCGCTCAGGGCGGCTATGTCAATGCCATATCGGTTTAGTTCATGCGCAACGAGTGCTGTTCTTCGCTGCGGGCGGCAGGAGAGATCACGCACATCCAGAAGTGTGCGGACGTTCCATGACGCTATTGTGAAGGGAATTTTGTTTCTCTTGTACGATTGTTTTCGACCGCATAAAGGGATGGCCCGGCAGCTGCGGTAGGCTGCCCGGGCGATGAGGAACAGACCATTTTTATGCCACCTTTTCTAGGCCCTTCCCATTTCAGGGTGAGCAGAGCGGTGCTGCTCAGTCACGTGCGAAGCTGCCGGGGAGGCATGCTGTTCCATCCCATGCCACAGCGACCTTCACTCGCACGCCGCCTACGTGCAGGGTTGGGCTAGGTACTGCCAGTCACATCCTTGACCTGTACCAGCCACTCTTCCCCATCGCCGCAGGACTTGAGGGCGGGGAGGTTGGGGGTAGTGCTGAGGAGGAGCAAAACACCTGCGCAGTGAATTGATTTAAGTGGTGGTAGAAGTGCGCAGTCTCTACCCGCACTGTTTTGTCTTGGCCCCATGTGGCATCCTCCAGTGGCATGAAAAGCTCATGACGACCTTCTGCCGCATGGTGTTGCAGAGGACTGCCAGAGCACCGGTCTGTTGGTGACTGCCTAATGCGGGTCCTCGCCACAGATTTTTCGTTAGGGGTTTTCTCCCGTAGCCTATAACCAAGTGGTTAGCCAGTAGGCACTGGTCAATGAGGCAGAGACTTTTGAGGCGGTCTCTGCAAGCTATTTTAACCCATAGCTGGGACTCTGACAGGTACTACCACCCCGGGTCAGAGTGGACCTGGGAGTAATGATGACTGAGGGGTAACTCCACCTTCCCCAGAACTCCAGAACTCCCGAACTGAAGCCTCATCACCGGATGCAGTTTTGAGTCATACCCAGGACACGGGGGAAGTACACAGCCCTGAGGAGTACCAGTGTTCGTGGTTCGACTGTCCGAGACAATCTTCCCCAGCCGCACGTGCTGTCTTCGATCTGTCAGGAAGTCATTGATCCAACTGCGGAGGGAGTCGGGCACGCTGAGCTGGTAGAGCTTGTCTCGTAGCAGTCCAGGGAGGATGGTGTTGAAGGCAGAGCTGAAGTCCACAAACAAGATCCTACCGTAGGTTCTTGGGGAGTCCAGATGCTCCAGGATGAAGTGGAGGGCCAGGTTCACTGCATCATCCACAGACCTGTTGGCTCTGTAGGCGAACTGCAGTGGGTCCAGGAGGGGCGCGGTGATGTCCTTGAGGTGGGGCAGGACCAAGCGCTCAAAGGACTTCATGACCACAGACGTCGGCCTGTAGTCATTAAAGGCCTACTGAAATGAAATTTTCTTATTCAAACGGGGATAGCAGATCCATTCTATGTGTCATACTTGATCATTTCGCAATATTGCCATATTTTTGCTGAAAGGATTTAGTAGAGAACATCGACGATAAAGTTCGCAACTTTTGGTCGCTGATAAAAAAGCCTTGCCTGTACCGGAAGTAACGTGACGTCACAGGTTGAAGGGCTCCTCACATTTGCACATTGTTTACACCAGCAGCGAGAGCGATTCGGACCGAGAAAGTGACGATTACCCCATTAATTTGAGCCAGGATGAAAGATTTGTGGATGAGGAAAGTGAGAGTGAAGGATTAGAGTGCAGTGCAGGACGTATCTTTTTTCGCTCTGACCGTAACTTAGGTACAAGGGCTCATTGGATTCCACACTCTCTCCTTTTTCTATTGTAGATCACGGATTTGTATTTTAAACCACCTCGGATACTATATCCTTTTGAAAATGAGAGTCGAGAACGCGAAATGGACATTCACAGTGACTTTTATCTCCACGACAATACATTGGTGAAGCACTTTAGCTACGGAGCTAACGTGATAGCATCGTGCTTAACTGCAGATAGAAACAGAAGAAATAAGCCCCTGACTGGAAGGATAGACAGAAGATCAACAATACTACCAAACCCTGGACCTGTAACCACACGGTTAATGCTGTGCCGCGAAATGGACATTCACAGTGACTTTTATCTCCACGACAATACATTGGTGAAGCACTTTAGCTATGGAGCTAACGTGATAGCATTGTGCTTAACTGCAGATAAAAACAGAAGAAATAAGCCCCTGACTGGAAGGATAGACAGAAGATCAACAATACTACCAAACCCTGGACCTGTAACCACACGGTTAATGCTGTGCCGCCTAGCGAAGCCTAGCAATGCTGTTGCTAATGACGCCATTGAAGCTAACTTAGCTACGGGACCCCGACAGAGCTATGCTAAAAACATTAGCTGTCCACCTACGCCAGCCCTCATCTGCTCATCAACACCCGTGCTCACCTGCGTTCCAGCGATCGACGGCTCGACGAAGGACTTGACCACGATGATCGATGCGGTCGGCGGCCCGGAGACGGAGGAAGTCAACCCAGACAGGTGAGGACAGCGGCGCGGCGGCGGACGACGTTGTAGCTTTCGACGACACCCCGGCCGCCATAAGAGTCGGCAAGAAACATATATTTCCCTAAAGTTACGTACGTGACATGCACATAGCGGCACGCACGTACGGGCAAGCGATCAAATGTTTGGAAGCCAAAGCTGTACTCACGGTAGCGTGTCTGCTATCCAAGTCAAAGTCCTCCTGGTTGTGTTGCTGTAGCCAGCCGCTAATACACCGATCCCACCTACAGCTTTCTTCTTTGCAGTCTCCATTGTTAATTGAACAAATTGCAAAAGATTCAACAACACAGATTCCAGAATACTGTGGAATTTTGTGTTGAAAACAGACGACTTAAACTGGCCACCCTGCTATTCCAAAATGTCTGCTTCAACCCGTGACGTCACGCGCAAACATCATCATACCAAGACGTTTTCAGCCGGAAGTTTCCCGGGTAATTTAAAGGCCTACTGAAATGAATTTTTTTTATTTAAACGGGGATAGCAGATCTATTCTATGTGTCATACTTGATCATTTCGCGATATTGCCATATTTTTGCTGAAAGGATTTAGTATAGAACAACGACGATAAAGATTGCAACTTTTGGTATCTGATAAAAAAAAGGCTTGCCCCTACCGGAAGTAGCGTGACGTAGTTAATTGAACATATACGCAAAGTTCCCTATTGTTTACAATGATGGCCGCATGAAGTGAGAGAGATTCGGACCGAGAAAGCGACAATTTCCCCATTAATTTGAGCGAGGCTGAAAGATTTGTGGATGAGTAAAGTGCAAGTGAAGGACTAGTGGGGAGTTGAAGCTATTCAGATAGGGAAGATGCTGTGAGAGCCGGGGGTGACCTGATATTCAGCTGGGAATGACTACAACAGTAAATACACACAAGACATATATATACTCTATTAGCCACAACACAACCAGGCTTATATTTAATATGCCACAAATTAATCCTGCATAAAAACACCTACGTGTTTGTTATGCTAGCTCCTAGCTCCTCTGCTAGCTCCTAGCTTCATAGAACACGCCAATACAATTCAAACACCTGATCAACACACACAATCACTCAGCCCAAAAGACCGTTCACCTAACCCAAGATTCATAAAGCTTATATATTTTTAAAAAGTTACGTACGTGACGCGCACATGTGGTCAAGCTATCAAATGTTTAGCAGCCAAGGCTGCATACTCACGGTACCTGATATTCAGCTGGGAATGACTATGTTACAACAGTAAATAAACACAAGACATATATATACTCTATTAGCCACAACACAACCAGGCTTATATTTAATATGCCACAAATTAATCCTGCATAAAAACACCTACGTGTTTGTTATGCTAGCTCCTATGCTAGCTCCTAGCTCCATAGAACACGCCAATACAATTCAAACACCTGATCAACACACACAATCACTCAGCCCAAAAGACCGTTCACCTAACCCAAGGTTCATAAAGCTTATATATTTTTAAAAAGTTACGTACGTGACGCGCACGTACGGTCAAGCTATCAAATGTTTAGCAGCCAAGGCTGCATACTCACGGTACCTGGTATTCAGCTGGGAATGACTAAAACAGTAAATAAACACAAGACATATATTTACTCTATTAGCCACAACACAACCAGGCTTATATTTAATATGACACAAATTAATCCTGCATAAAAACACCTACGTCTTTGTTATGCTAACTCCTAGCTCCTATGCTAGCTCCTAGCTCCATATAACACGCCAATACAATTCAAACACCTGATCAACACACACAATCACTCAGCCCAAAAGACCGTTCACCTAACCCAAGGTTCATAAAGCTTATATATTTTAAAAAAGTTACGTACATACGCAAAAAAAAGTTGCGCACATACGGTCAAGCGATCAAATGTTTAGAAGCCAAAGCTGCATACTCACAGTAGCACGTCTGTGTCTTTGTCATCCAAATCAAAGTAATCCTGGTAAGAGTCTGTGTTGTCCCAGTTCTCTACAGGCGTCTGTGTATCGAAGTCAAAAGTCCTCCTGGTTAGAGTCTCTGTTATCCGAGTTCTTCCAACTTGACTGCATCTTTCGGGAATGTAAACAAAGAAGCGCCGGCTGTGTATTGTTGTTGCTGACTTCGTTCGAAAAATACGTCCATTTCGCACCGACAACTTTCTTCTTTGCTTGCTCAGCTTCTTTCTCCATAATGCAATGAACATGATTGCAACAGATTCACGAACACAGATGTCCAGAATACTGTGGAATTATGAAATGAAAACAGAGCTTTTTCGTATTGGCTTCAATGTGGAAGGCATACCCGTGTTCCCCGGGCCACGTCACGCGCATACGTCATCCTCAGAGGCGTTTCGAACCGGAAGTTTAGCGGCAAATTTAAAATGTCACTTTATAAGTTAACCCGGCCGTATTGGCATGTGTTATAATGTTAAGATTTCATCATTGATATATAAACTATCAGACTGCGTGGTCAGTAGTAGTGGGTTTCAGTAGGCCTTTAAAATTGCACTTTATAAGTTAACCCGGCCGTATTGGCATGTGTTGCAATGTTAAGATTTCATCAGTGATATATAAACTATCAGACTGCGTGGTCGGTAGTAGTGGGTTTCAGTAGGCCTTTAAGTCCTGTGATCCATGCTTTCTTGGGGACAGGGAGATTGGTGGAGGTCTTAAAACAGGACTGCACGCGGCATAGCTCGAGAGGTGTTAAAAATGTCAGTGAAGACAGGAGCCAGCTGATCCGCGCAGTGTCTGAGGGTGGAGTGGGAGACACCATCCGGCCCGGGGGCCTTCCGCGTTTTCAGCTTCAAGAACTGCCGGCGTACATCCTCCTCTCGGATGGAGAGGGCCTTTAAAGTCCTGTGATGTTCTTGGAGTCCTGTGATGTCCTTGGAGTCCTTTAAATCCGTTAATGAAGTGCTGGTGTTGTTATGGCAATGTGTTATTATGCTAGAAAAATAGTTCCTCAGTGTTCGCTCTTACGATAACAATTTTGCTACAACTTGGTTATTTTGCAGATTACGGAATGTAAATAAAGTATTGTTGGCTTTTTTTGGGTGCATTTTAGAGTGATATAGAGGCAGAATAGAGTCTGCCCATTAGCTGCATTATTAGCCACCTAGAACGAGCCGATTCTTACAAATCAGAATACAAAAAAAACCCCAACATGTGTTCTTGTCTCTCATAAGGATTGTGAACTTAGGCAAAATGTCAAAAATGTGCAGTTCCCCTTCAGACATTTATAAATATTAGATATAGAGATTGAATAATTTTGTCAAATTGAGATTCTATACTTCTTTGTTTAATCATGTTCCATTTTGAGTATATCATACCACAACAAATAAACAATTGATATATTGTATGTTTTGTAAATTATGCTAGACATAAAATGACGTGAAATGTTTATTGGTTAAAATACATTCTAAGCAGCAATAACAACAACAAAACAACGCTGTCATGCATCAAAATCCACCTCAAATACCCCAAATAGATAATAATGTGCATACAAATAAAATAAAATAGCATTTTCAGGCCCATTTACAAAAAAAAAAAAAAAAAGCATGCTGCAACAGGAAGTGATGTCATCATTTGAAAGTTACTCCGCGCCTTTCCAAGATTTTGAACAGAGCGCGGTTAGCATAGCAGTCGTGTGCTCTGTTCGCGAAGCACAGAGTGGGTGTGGGCCTGTGTTTTTCCAAAAAACTTCACGTTCGAAATCTCATGGCGGTGCCTTATTATGTTTGGCGACGTCCAAGCAGTGAGTTTAATTCTCCAGCTAAATTGTTCGCCAAGCTGAAAGCTAAAGCAAGTACAAAAGTGATGTACGCCAACGAGGGAGGCTTATTCGATGAAGAGCAGACGTTTGAGGAGGAATACGGAGAGGAACTCAGTCCACCACTGAGCATCACTGATTCTGATAGTGTTTCGGAAGGAAATGTTCTCAACGACACTACCAGGTATGGTCAAGTGAAAGCGCTGACTCTTTCGCCTCTAAAGAGTCCAGATAAACGCTACTCGAACAGACGGGCAGTGGATAACTTGCATATTACAGACACCGGAAAGGGATTCAGATCCCAACACAACAAACATCCCATGGAGTCCACTGCAATGTTTAGCCGTGACATTTACGCAGAACCAGTCCCATGTTGTTCTGTAAACCTTGAGACCACCAATACTCAAGTGAAGAGAGCGTTTAAAGACGAATTTGCTCCCGTTAGCACCTCCATGCTTTCAGACACCCATTTTTCCCCCATGAAAAAGAAATTTAAGACAAGCAAACATCTGCTGCCAGAGATGAATGACAAGACCAACATGGAGGACCCAGAGAGTGAAGAAATGTATCTATTCACTACAAGTCAAAACACATGTAAACATCTGCATCCCCACCCAATATCCCCAAGGATGAAAAGTGAGGCACATCAATAACTACTTCAATATTACTTATTTATCTGCTCAATTGTAATCATGATATTGTTTTTTCTGTGAGCAGGATGCGCCGTGTTCACGGATAACCTCATGTCCCCTGCCAAGATCTTTGCCTACATCAAGGAGAGAGAGAACAGAAAACTGAAAGGGAAATACCGTGACACATACAGGGAACCCCTGAATGATGGAGGTAAATAGGAATGTAAAAGCTAAAAAAAACAACCTAATATGGCATACTCCTGCTAGGGCTGAATAATTAATCGAATTTTGATTAAAATTATGGCTTCTTACGATCATAAATAAATTATTTATATATTATTGATAAGCAGTGCAACGGAATTGACATTAATGTGAGTGAAATGGTGTCGTTATGAGGAAAACGTTAAAATGTTTGGGAAAATAACTGATCCCCGAAACACCTATTCTTCCCTGTCCTAAATAAAACAATGCGGGGCAGCCACTCGAAGCACTGACTAAACTACGAAGCTAAAATTAGCAAGAACAATTCATACACCCACAACACATCTCATCTGCTTGTGTTGTTGTGAACGACATCAATGTACAAGCTGGACAGCAGCTGCAACTTGAGAGCCGCTTTCTTTTTTGTTTAGCAGCCTCAAGCAGTTGCCACATGTCAAGCTAAGAACAAAAGCATAGCACACTTTCACCCTTTACAATAACAGCGCGGTGCGCCACATCGGGTCGGACTGGGCCCAAAAAATTAAGGTTTCAAAAAAAGTAGCTTGCACAAGCGTACTATGCTTATAGCACTCATTGATCATTTACACAATTATTATGCTTTGACTTTAAATCTAACCATCCATTTTCTACTTCTTGTCCGTCTCTGTGTCGCGGGGGGGCTGGAGCCTATTTCAGCTGCACTCTGGCCCAAAATACTGGTCAAAATTGTCCAAAGGTGTATTGTATGCCTGTGAGGATTTTTGCACTTAATTAACAAACTTTTTATTGAATTTTATTTGACACAACAGGGGCACACTCTGCTGTGGTAAAATAAGTGTAAAAGGTAAAAAACTAAATGGAAAAACATAATTGTATTGTTTTTTATATTGCTATTTTTATTTGAATTTATTGCTGTTACTATTATTTAGGGGTGCAAAAATTTGTCGACAATGGAATCGCCAACAATTATATTTGTCGACAATAGTTGTGATGTCATCACTCTGGTTTTTCCGGGCGGAAGCAAATCCTTGCCACCACTCACAAAAAGATCGCTAGTAAAGTGTGAGAACATTTCCTCCTATTCTTGTTAAAGACATGAACACCTTGCTCATTTTGCAAAGTGGCCAATTTTATGGCAGTACACCTGTGATACACGAGCATTTAAAGTAGAGACAAGATTTCGGACGTCTGGATGGATGATGCGGTCACAACCTCGGGAAAAGTGTACCATAGTAGTAGCTTACACTAGCCGACAGGCGTACTCAACAGGCCGCCATATTGCCCCAGACTTCAGTCAGCCTTGACAATAGGCTGAAGTGGTTTATCAGCTGTACTGTAGGTAGTATGTAGGTAGTATTTTACATATTGTCATTACACTTGACATCAACAGTATTATCAAATATATTGCAGCTGCTTTGTGAGGTTTTTTTCATATTGTAAGCGTACTTTAGAGTGACATTTTGGAACTTAACTAGTCAGTTGACAGTTGCAGGTAAAAAAACAAATCATGGATGTGGATGCACACCATATTATCTAGGATGCTGATTGGCAATTAAATGTTATAAAGACCAAGATCTGTGTATATTTATTCCAAAGACACTTAGTTTAACATGGCAAATTTAAGTTGTGCATATATTGAATCTTTTCAAAATTTTGTGTATTAATCACATTGACATTATTGCAAACATTGACATTATTGCAAATATCTAAATATACTACAATGTACATGTCTAACACTTGGCCACATTTAGAATTTACAAGCAAACTACTTTTATATATATATATATATATATATATAACAAAATAATAATAAAAACAGACACAGATTGACAAACATTTGTTTACTGTCTCTTTACTGACCCTTAAATAAATCTAGTTTGTCTCAGTTTGTCTCACTGACATGCCCGTTTTTCTTATGTTGTATGTCTTAGCAATATGAAAATAGGTCGAGACTAACATCTCAACCAACACAAAAAGATGGTTGTCAATGCCATACTGTGTCTCACCTACATGGTAACCCATGTGAAATACGTCCCTCCCAACAATCATTTTAGTCACATATTATAAAACATGCTGCAACTTGCACACATTTACAGCGTGAATATTCATGAAAGACTGAATACCCTTCTCTGACGATATCAGTACTTTCTGTACCCCTAAATAAGGCATAACAAGTTTGCCATTATTTCTTAATTTTAATAAGTGGCATGACTGTGTGTAGTCAGTCGGTAGAGCTTCTGTAACGAAGACAAATCTACACGTGCCACACGTTAGCCAAGTGAGAATTTTGTTGTCAATGTTGTCTAGTAAGAGACAGTTCTGAGGTGGTGTCTAGTTGGCATAGTCATGGTTGACAAGAACATTTGGCACCACCTCAAAGGCATCTAGAATGCTGTCCTCACAGTCCTTCGTAATAGGAATGATTGTAGTGTTGTCTTGTGCTTTGGCATTTCCAGTTTTCCGTAGTTCAATGATAAATACAATTGTGCTATAGCACCCCTCATCTTACATGCTTATTGGTATAAACATATTAGTGCTGTACGATGCGACAAATTTACTCGCAAATGCGCATAATAATAGACTGTGACCCTTAAAAAGCGAAAAGGGATTTCAATCCTTTTATCGCATTCTGCTCCTAAAATAAATCCCATCAAATTTGAAATAACTACAGTAAAATGTTTGCCTATCTGTGTAGCATGTTTGAAATAAATGTAAACCATAACCAAACCCACCCCACCCCATCTGCGCCATGCACAGAGGGGAGCGGGGCTGCTCCTCCAAGCTCACACACTCGATCCAACATGGATGAAACTAGATGTCAGTTGAAAGAACTGGTCAGTAAAAGAAAATGTTTTTTCACCACAACTTGACACAAACTGCACTGCAGGCTCGTAACTACAAGGGTCTGCGGGAATATTGAACAACAAATTAATGATAGAAGTGACAAACTTGCCATTCAAATAATATCGCATTTGTTGACGACAAGAACATACAGCCATAAAATCACATTTAATCTATTTATTAGGCATAGGTAACACAAACCAGTGAAAGATTCAAAACAGCTACTGTCAGAGCTGACAAACTGCTGCTGCTAGACTGCTAAGATAACGAAAATATCTCAAACTCAGACTACTGAGTGGACTAGCTGACGTCACACATCATTAGGCAACAGCCATCGCCTTTTAAAAGGCACATGCACGCACTGAAACCTATGACTAACTGCATTATGCCAGATATTTAACGTTTATTTTTTAAGTAACACATTAATTAATTTACTATTAATTTCCCTGGTAATGTATTACATTTATTAAAGAGTAATTCCGTTAGTAATTCAGTTATATTTTTGGTATTGTAATGACATGAAAGTAATTTTCAGAACACGGCCCGTCACAAAGCATCATGAAGCATTTGGCAGGTTGGTGTTTCTTTGTGTGTATGTCCTATAATGATGTGTACTTATAAAAACAACATTGTTAAAGGTCAATTATTTTCATGTTGCTGCTGACGCTTAAGCATGTCCTTTTAAACACTGCACTTTATTTTACATTTTGTTCTTTTGTGTTTTTGTTAGCTGAAGAATTTCCACAGTTTGCCTTTCCTTTCTTTTAAATGGACAACATTTTAAAAGTCACTTAAATTTTTGTAACAGCTGAATGAGCAGCACAGTTTCAGTATGAATGAATATGTATGTATTAATTAGTCATCTATCTTACAGATTAGTCGACCAGTCAGGTAATTAAGTGTACACGTATTAAATGGCTCAAATGTTTACATCAACTTTTAACTGCACCTTATGTTATTTTAGGCGTGTCCTTACGCACAACAAAGATGACTAATTCTGGCCCCACTATGGACTGGACTCTCACATTATTAACTGTATCCACTTGGCATCGATTGCACTGGTCACCCAGGGGGATCCCCACATCTACGGTCCCTTCCAAGGTTTCTCGTTGTTCCTATTGGGTTGAGTTTTTTCTTGCCCTGATGTGGGATCTTGTGCAGCCCTTTGAGACATTTGTGATTAAGGGCTATATATGTAAACTTTGATTGATAATTAATTAATAATTGTTTATACTGTAACTGAGCTGCCCTTTCAGCTGTTTCAAAAAAAAAAAGGTTTCTATTAAAAAGAAAGGAAAGGCAAAGTGCTAAAAACAAACAAACAATTAACCTTGTTTATGTATTAAAAAAAGTTGAAATAGCAGCAACGGAAAAAAACTAAACACCAAATCTAACATCCTAAAAAAGAAAAGCATTTTGTGATGTGTTTTAAAAGCTACAATGGTGTTTACACTATTGATTAACTCGTGGCAGTTTCAGCACTCTAATAGATTCCATCCCAGCCATCCATTTGCTACCGCTAGTGTTGAACTCTATCTTTGATTAATTCTTAAAATGTTGGCTATTTAATATATGTCATGTTTAATGGTGCCTGTCTCTTTGTCTGTCTGTCTGTGCGTGCGTGAGCGTTACGCTTTAGTTATTGTGCCTTTTTTACGTCATTGCAAATTGACGCTGCTTTGAAAAGTACTTCAATCGATGTAGACAAAATTTAGCTGGCTGACTTTGGCTAAAATGATAGTTAATTCTATTTTTCACACAACTTAGTCTCACACTTGTTAGCTGGCTACCAAGGCACAAGACAAGCTAACAATCTTACCGAGGCGAAGATCGCATTCTCCCTCCAGATGTCCGACATGCCTCCGCCTTAAATGCTCGCGTATTACAGACGTACTGCCATAAAAACTAAATCAGCTTTGCAAAATGAGCAAGGTATTCATGTTTTTCACAAGAATAAGAGGAAATGTTCTCACACTTTACATGTTGTTTACATGCAAGTCGCGGCAAAAAAAACACGAATGATGACGTCACAACTATTGTCTACAATATCGACTAATTGTTGCACCCCTAGCCTTAAGAAGAACTGCAATTTTTGAGGATTTTTGCCTATCGTTTACAGTCATGAGAGACAAAAACACGTATGTCTTTTGGATTTTAAAGCTGATAAACACTTGTAATGTGCGGCTAATGGGAGTTTCCCTTATAGCCTTCAAAGCTCTCATATAATTAGCATAATCACGGTTCACCGTGCGTGACTGCTCGCCGTCTGTTCGCTGTTGCGAAAAAGCTAAGTAGCGCTCTATCTCTAGCTGCTAAGCTAGCGCGGAGAAAGGCAGCGCCGGTCAGTAAGAAGCTACTCCTACAGACCGCGACCACTTCCCTGAGGACAGCAGGAACTTCACTCGGTGACAGAAAACACTGTGAGTAATGGCTTCCTGCGCGTCTTGCACCATACTCACGGAGAGGTTGGCTCTGCTAGAGGGCCGTGTCCGCCAGTTAGAGCAGAGTAATGTCGTAACTTTAGATGTTGCGGACACATCTGCTAGCGTTAGCTGTAGCGAGCTAACTAGCCCAGCTTGTAGCAGTCCTAAGCGGCCTACAAGCTACGGTGTACCGGTTGAGACGCATAATAGATTTAGCTCTTTAGCTAGTCCTACACCCCAGTCTACCGGGCACCACACCTTAGTTATAGGGGACTCCATCACCCGAAACATAAAGCTTAGCAAACCAGCCACAATAAAGTGTATCCCCGGGGCCAGAGCACCTGACATTGAAGCTAATCTTAGGGAGCTAACTCGCAACAGGCCTAGTAAACACGTACGACAGGCTAATCGCACCACTAATTATGCGAATATAGTTGTACACGTTGGCTCCAATGACACTAGAATGAGACAGTCAGAGATTACAAAGAGAAACATAGCCAGGACTTGTGATCTCGCCAGAAAGATGTCCAGGCATCGAGTAATTGTCTCTGGCCCCCTGCCTGCGAGAGGCAATGATGAGAGATATAGCAGATTAGTCTCGCTTAACAAGTGGTTGGCTAGCTACTGTAGGACGCAGGGACTAACGTTTATTGATAACTGGCCCTCTTTCTGGGGCAAACCAGGCTTGCTGATGAGAGACGGCCTTCACCCTAACCAGGAAGGCGCCATCATCCTGTCTAGAAACATAGACTACTATTTAAGTCTCACTTGACTGACTACACTAGAGCAAGCCCGGTCACAGGCAATTACAATGTCTGTTAGTCCGGGTGAGGAGTCAGTTAAGCTAGAACTAGCCAGCGCCAGGCTGGATAATCCATGTACGCATAGCAATTCTCTTAGAATAATACACAATTCACATAATGTTTTTTCTGTTGTGTCTGTGTCAGAGGTGGACATGCATTCTACTGAGGTGGCAAATTATGATATGTCCAGTCTATTGCAGCACCAAGCAAACAATCGGAAAATTCCCGTCATATCAATTCCTAGATATGGTCGAAACTATTTAAAGTGCACTACGCATAATAAACGCAACATTGTTAATATTGCCACTACGGATAATCTTAACAAAAACTCGTCAAAACAGCCCAATACCTATAATATGGGCTTTTTAAACATAAGATCATTGTCTCCCAAGGCGTTATTGGTTAATGAGGTCATTAGAGACAACAATCTTAACGTCATTGGTCTTAGCGAAACCTGGCTCAAACCGGACGAATTTTTTGCGCTCAATGAGGCATCTCCTCCTAACTATACGAATGCGCATGTTGCCCGCCCTCTTAAAAGGGGAGGGGGTGTCGCACTAATATACAATGAAAATTTCAACCTTACCCCTAACCTAAATAATAAATATAAATCGTTTGAGGTGCTTACTATGAGGTCTGTCACACCGCTACCTCTCGACCTGGCTGTTATCTACCGCCCCCCTGGGCCCTATTCGGACTTTATCAGTGAATTCTCAGAGTTCGTTGCTGATCTAGTGACGCACGCCGACAATATAATCATAATGGGGGACTTTAATGTCCATATGAATACCCCATCGGACCCTCAGTGCGTGGCGCTCCAAACCATAATTGATAGCTGTGGTCTTACACAAATAATACATGAACCCACGCATCGCAACGGTAATACAATAGATCTAGTGCTTGTCAGGGGTGTCACCACCTCCAAAGTTATGATACTTCCATATACTAAAGTAATGTCCGATCATTACCTTATAAAATTTGAAGTTTTGACTCTTTGTCAACAAGCTAATAATAATAATAACTGCTATAGCGGCCGCAACATTAATGCTGCCACAACGATGACTCTTGCTGACCTACTGCCTTCGGTAATAGCACCATTCCCAAATTATGTCGGCTCTATTGATAAACTCACTAACAACTTTGACGATGCCTTGCGCGAAATTATTGATAGTATAGCACCGCTAAAGCAAAAAAGGGCCCCTAAAAGGCGCACCCCATGGTTTACAGAAGAAATTAGAGCTCATAAATTATCATGTAGAAAACTGGAACGCAAATGGCGCGCGACTAAACTTGAGGTTTTCCATCAAGCATGGAGTGATAGTTTAATAACTTATAAACGCATGCTTACCTTAGCTAAAGCTAAATACTACTCAAATCTCATCCGCCTCAACAAAAACGATCCTAAATTTCTGTTTAGTACAGTAGCATCGCTAACCCAACAAGGGACTCCTCCCAGTAGCTCCACCCACTCGGCAGATGATTTTATGAATTTCTTTAATAAGAAAATTGAACTCATTAGAAAGGAGATTAAAGACAACGCATCCCAGCTACAACTGGGCTCTATTAACACAAATACGACTGTATATACGACGGACACTGCCCTCCAAAATAGTCTCTCTATTTTTGATGAAATAACATTAGAGGAATTATTACAGCGTGTAAGTGGGATAAAACAAACAACATGTTTACTTGACCCACTTCCTGGGAAACTTATCAAGGAACTGTTTGTATTATTAGGTCCATCAGTGTTAAATATTATAAACTTATCACTTTCCTCCGGCACTGTTCCCCTAGCATTCAAAAAAGCGGTTATTCATCCTCTGCTCAAAAGACCTAACCTCGATCCTGACCTCATGGTAAACTACCGACCGGTCTCCCACCTTCCGTTTATTTCCAAAATTCTCGAAAAAACTGTTGCACAGCAGCTAAATGAACACTTAGTGACTAACAATCTCTGTGAACCTTTTCAATCCGGTTTCAGGGCAAATCACTCTACGGAGACAGCCCTCGCAAAAATGACTAATGATCTATTGCTAACGATGGATTCTGATGCGTCATCTATGTTGCTGCTTCTTGATCTTAGCGCCGCTTTCGATACCGTCGATCATAATATTTTATTAGAGCGTATCAAAACACGTATTGGTATGTCAGACTTAGCCTTGTCTTGGTTTAACTCTTATCTTACTGACAGGATGCAGTGCGTCTCCCATAACAATGTGACCTCGGACTATGTCAAGGTAACGTGCGGAGTTCCCCAGGGTTCGGTTCTTGGCCCTGCACTCTTTAGTATTTACATGCTGCCGCTGGGTGACATCATACGCAAGTACGGTGTTAGCTTTCACTGTTATGCTGATGACACTCAACTCTACATGCCCCTAAAGCTGACCAACACGCCGGACTGTAGTCAGCTGGAGGCGTGTCTTAATGAAATTAAACAATGGATGTCCGCTAACTTTTTGCAACTCAACGCTAAGAAAACGGAAATGCTGATTATCGGTCCTGCTAGACACCAACATCTATTTAATAATACCACCTTAACATTTGACAACCAAACAATTAAACAAGGAGACTCGGTAAAGAATCTGGGTATTATCTTCGACCCAACTCTCTCGTTTGAGTCACACATTAAGAGTGTTACTAAAACGGCCTTCTTTCATCTCCGTAATATCGCTAAAATTCGTTCCATCTTGTCCACTAGCGACGCTGAGATCATTATTCATGCGTTCGTTACGTCTCGTCTCGATTACTGTAACGTATTATTTTCGGGCCTCCCTATGTCTAGCATTAAAAGATTACAGTTGGTACAAAATGCGGCTGCAAGGCTTTTGACAAAAACAAGAAAGTTTGATCATATTACGCCTATACTGGCTCACTTGCACTGGCTTCCTGTGCACTTAAGATGCGACTTTAAGGTTTTACTACTTACGTATAAAATATTACACGGTTTAGCTCCAGCCTATCTCGCCGATTGTATTGTACCATATGTCCCGACAAGAAATCTGCGTTCAAAGAACTCCGGCTTATTAGTGATTCCCAGAGCCAAAAAAAAGTCTGCGGGCTATAGAGCGTTTTCTATTCGGGCTCCAGTACTCTGGAATGCCCTCCCGGTAACAGTTAGAGATGCTACCTCAGTAGAAGCATTTAAGTCCCATCTTAAAACTCATTTGTATAATCTAGCCTTTAAATAGACCCCCCCTTTTTTAGACCAGTTGATCTGCCGTTTCTTTTCTTCTCTCCTCTTCTCCCCTGTCCCTTGCGAGGGGGAGTTGCATAGGTCCGGTGGCCATGGATGAAGTGCTGGCTGTCCAGAGCCGGGACCCCGGGTGGACCACTAGCCTGTGCATCGGTTGGGGACATCTCTGCGCTGCTGACCCGTCTCCGCTCGGGATGGTTTCCTGTTGGCCCCGCTGTGGACTGGACTCCCGCTGATGTGTTGGATCCACTGTGGACTGGACTTTCACAATGTTATGTCAGACCCACTCGACATCCGTTGCTTTCGGTCTCCCCTAGAGGGGGGGGGTTACCCACATATGCGGTCCTCTCCAAGGTTTCTCATAGTCATTCACCGACGTCCCACTGGGGTGAGTTTTTCCTTGCCCGTATGTGGGCTCTGTACCGAGGATGTCGTTGTGGCTTGTACAGCCCTTTGAGACACTTGTGATTTAGGGCTATATAAATAAACATTGATTGATTGATTGATTGAAAGCCCTCTAAAACAACTTCAAAACCCTCCGTACAATGTTTACCGTATTTTGGTCATTTTAATCATTGATTTTTTGTTCCATAGCAGCACACTTCCGACTTCTGGCAACAACTCTCTGTGCTACTTTTCGAAACAAACGTGAGTGTGTTTTCTAATAATGGCGGACAACTGCCAATCAAGGGAGTCACACTTAAATATCGATAATACACGCCATGCGTGTTATTACAACTACAATACATACGCTGTCGAGCTAGCTCTGTACAATCAAACCATGAAATGTAGACTAAGACTTTACAGATACTGTAAAATGATTGTTCATGTTTTTCAATCGGTACAGATTGGGGTCCTATCGCATTGTGTTGTGCATTACATACTCAAACGGGTTCTGTGCTGACGTAGAAGTTAGCGTATTATTTCCTCAGTTAGCTTTTATGGCTAATACCGAAGCATGTAGATGTGTTACTACGCTGGAAAGAGTTCCTCCGTGTTCGCTCTTATAATAATGTCGCTACAGCGTGGTTATTATACAGGTTACGGAACATAAATGAAGTATTATTGGAATTTGTTTAAAAATGTATTTTAAAGTGATTTGGAGGTAGACTTGATTGCTCCTATTCGCTGCATTGCTAGCCACCAAGAACGAGACCATTTTTACATGGAAATGCATTAAAAAAACATCAACAGTACTTAATTTATGTTTTGTAACCTGTATAATAACCAAACTGTAGCGACATTGCTATTGTAAGAGTGTACACGGACAAACTCTTTTTCCAGCGAAGTAACACATCGGCATGTGGTGTTAGGCGTGAAAGGTAACTACGGCGAGAGATAAGCTAGCTTATGTGTCAGCAGCCAAATCACGTTTGAGTTTGTAATACACAACACAATGCTATAGGACACACATCTGTACTGACTGAAAAACATAAACAACCATATTAGCATTGGCCCACGTGTCATATTTTGTTTGTACCGAGCTAGCTTGACCGTGTATGTACTGTAGTTGTAATAACACGCTTGACGTACTGCGTGTATCATGATTGGTATTAAAGTGACTCACTCGATGGACAATTGTGCATTTGGTCCAGTTGGCCGGGGACTTTTTTTCAAATTGACAAGGTATGCACTCCATTTATGTCGAAAAAGCATGGCTCCAATTTCCACATTTACAGCGTCAAAGTCAAGCCGACTTCACTCTCTTGGCTTTCGTCTGCTCCAAAGTTTCACTCTTTCTTCGTGCTTGCTTCTATACAGTAGTTCATCCTCCGTATATTCAGATTCAAAAAGATAAGGTTGTGGCTCCTCATTTGTCAAAAAATACTTGTCTTCTTTGTCTATTACTGCCATGATTTAAAAAACGGTCTCATTTGTATCCTGAAGCAGGAACACACATTTGTTGCTGGAAGTCGAAAGTGCGCTGCTATGGAAGCAGAAATAAATGCACAGAGAAAACCAGTACCTGCAATGCATAAAATGACCATAATACGGTAAATATTTTACATATTACATATTTTAATGAACGTGTATGTTACTACATTATATATATACTTGCAGTGTGTATCTAAAACGTTGATAAAGTGTTTTGAAGTTGTGTTAGAGGGCTTCGAAGGTTACAACGGTGAATCCCATTCACCGCATCTTCAAAGGGTTTTTATCTTTAAAAACCTTTAAAAAAAACTGTGTTCTTGTCTCTCAAAATGATTGTGAACTATAGGCAAAATTACAAAAAAAAAGTGCACTTCCCCTTTAAATAACTTAAGCTGCACTTAAGTCGATGGAAAAGTAGAGCTAATATATATGTGTATGCTTTATAAACCGACGAGTTGACTATGAAAATAGTCATTAGTTGCAGCCCTAGTATTATTAATATTTTACTTTTTGTTCTTCCCTTACTAGTTTATAAATCCGTTCTTTTGAATTGTATATAAAGTTGAGTTTTGGTGGTGCAATAAATACTCATGTTTTCCAATTAATGAATAATCATGTAGGCCTGGATGATATGGCCTAAAAAAATAAATCTTAGATTTTTTCACAAAAAATTAGATTTATGATTTTTTTCAGATTTTTCCCTACTTTTTAAAGAAGCCATTGAATACAAATGACAGAGATAACTCACAACAAGCATTTCATTTTATTTGATCAAAAACTAGTAGTTTGAAATGACACTGCATCTTACTGTTAGGAAAATTCTAATTTGAATTTGAATATTTTAGACCAGATATACATTTTGTGGAATAATTTTTATAGAACTAAATTAAGAGCTTCCTCAAGGAAGCAATACTTGTGTCTTGAACAAAGTACTTTTGTAAACAAAAAATTTTCTTTGCACATTGCATGCAACTAAATAATAATCTCCAACATTAATATTAATTAAGTTAAAACGTCTGTCTTGAATAAAATACCTCTCTAAAAAATGTATTATACATTGTATGATTAATTTTAGTTTGAGTCAAGTCAAGTGTATAAACACAGGCTTTTTCTTTCATTCACACAACTTGGTGGGGAAAAATTAGTTTTAAGTAATAATTCATATTACCGTATTTTCCGCACCATAAGGCGCCCCGTGTTATTAGCCGCGCGTTTAATGAACGGCATATTTCAAAACTTTGTTTACCTATTAGCCGCCCCGTGCTATTAGCCGCACCTACGCTACGCTAAAGGGAATGTCAACAAAACAGTCAGATAGGTCAGTCAAACTTTAATAATATATTACAAACCAGCGTTCTAACAACTCTGTTCACTCCCAAAATGTAATGTGCAAATGTGCAATCACAAAAATAGTAACACTCAAAATAGTGCAGAGCAATAGCAACATCAATAACTCAACGTTGCTCGAACGTTAGTGTCACACAACACACAAAATAAACATTTAAAGCTCACTTTCTGAAGTTATTACTCATCTACAAATCCCTCGAATTCTTCTTCTTCGGTGTGCTTCACTTGTTTTTTGACACCATCTATGATGTGGACGCGCATGAAGTCGTAGATCAACAGGAACGGCGCTGCGTGAAAAAAGTCACCCGGTGTCTTCGCGTAAACGTCTATCAACCACTCGCTCATCTTTTCTTCATCCATCCATCCCTTCGAGATAGCTTTTATGATGACGCCGGCTGGAAAGTTCTCTTTTGGCAAGGTCTTCCTTTTGAATATCACCGTGGGTGGAAGTTTCTGGCCGTTAGCATGGCAAGCTAGAACCACAGTAGGACGACTTCTCATTCCCTGTGGTGCGAATATTCACCGTACGTGCTCCCGTTGTATCCACAGTGCGGTTCACATGAATATCAAAAGTCAGTGGAACCTTGTACGCGTGTCTCTTAGTAGGAGACATTTTGTTGTCTTTACAGAAAAACAAATGAAATTAAATATCCGCGAGCTTCTTCTTCTACGGGGGCGGGTGCTCACCTTGGCGGTTGCTTACAGTAGAAGAAGAAGCGCTTCCTCTTCTATGGGGGCGGTTCCTTACCGTAGAAGAAGAAGCGCTTCCTCTTTTACGGGAAAAAAAGATGGCGACTGTTTACCGTAGTTGCGAGACCTAAACCTTATGAAAATAAATATGAATATTAATCCATATATAAGGCGCACCGGGTTATTAGCCGCACTGTCTGCTTTTGACAAAAATTGTGGTTTTTAGGTGCGGCTTATGGTGCGGAAAATACGGTAGTTATTTGTTACATTATTAATCAATCAATCAATGTTACTTATATAGCCCTAAATCACGAGTGTCTCAAAGGGCTGCACAAGCCACAATGACATCCTCGGCTCAGATCCCACATCAGGGCAAGGAAAAACTCAACCCAATGGGACAATGAGAAACCTTGGAGAGGACCGCAGATGTGGGACCCCCCCCCCCGGATGACCGGTGCAATGGGAGTCGAGTGGATCTAGCATAATATTGTGAGAGTCCAGTCCATAGTGGGGCCAGCAGGAGATCATCCCGAGCGGAGACAGGTCAGCAGCACAGAGACGTCCCGAACCAATGCACAGACGAGCGATCCACCCTGGGTCTCGACTTTGGATAGCCAGCGCTTCATCCGTGGCCACCGAACCTGTGCCCTCGAGACGTCGCTAGTGGACAAAATGGAACAAATTTTAGCGATATTACGGAGATAAAAGAAGGCCGTTTTAGTAACACTCTTGATGTGTGACTCAAACGAGAGAGTTGAGTCGAAGATGATACCCAGATTCTTTACCGAGTCGCCTTGTGTAATTGTTTGGTTGTCAAATGTTAAGGTGGTATTATTAAATAGGTGTCGGTGTCTAGCAGGACCGATAATCAGCATTTCCGTTTTCTTAGCGTTGATTTGCAAAAAGTTAGCGGACATCCATTGTTTAATTTCATTAAGACACGCCTCCAGCTGACTACAATCCGGCGTGTTGGTCAGCTTTAGGGGCATGTAGAGTTGGGTGTCATCAGCATAACAGTGAAAGCTAACACCGTATTTGCGTATGATGTCACTTAGCGGCAGCATGTAGATGCTGAAGAGTGGGAGACGCACTGCATCCTGTCAGTAAGATAGGAGTTAAACCAAGACAAGGCTAAGTCTGACATACCAATACGTGTTTTGATACGCTCTACTAAAATATTATGATCGACGGTATCGAAAGCAGCGCTAAGATCAAGAAGCAGCAACATAGATGACGCATCAGCATCCATCGTTAGCAATAGATCATTTGTCATTTTTGCGAGGGCTGTCTCCGTAGAGTGATCTGCCCTGAAACCGGATTGAAAGGGTTCACAGAGATTGTTAGACGCTAAGTGTTCATTTAGCTGCTGTGCAACAATTTTTTCGAGGATTTTTTAAATAAAGGGAAGGTGGGTAGTTTACCATGAGGTCAGGATCAAGGTTAGGTCTTTTGAGCAGAGGATGAATAACCACTTTTTTTCATGCTAGGGGAACAGTGCCAGGGGAAAGTGATAAGTTTATAATATTTAGCACTGATGGACCTAATATTACAAAAAAGCTCCTTGATAAGTTTCCCAGGAAGTGGGTCAAGTAAACATGTTGTTTGTTTTATTCCATTTACTGTATTTTTCGGAGTATTAGTCGCTCCGTAGTATAAGTCGCACCGGCCGAAAATGCATAATAAAGAAGGAAAAAAATATATATAACTCGCATTTTTTGGGGAAATTTATTTGATAAAACCGAACACCAAGAATAGACATTTGAAAGGCAATTTAAAATAAATAAAGAATAGTGAACAACAGGTTGAATAAGTGTACGTTGTATGACGCATAAATAACCAACTGAGAACGTGCCTTGTATGTTAACGTAACATAAGACATAACATAAGAGTCATTCAAATAACTATAACATATAGAACATGCTATACGTTTACCAAACAATCTGTCACTCCTAATCACTAAATCCGATGAAATCTTATACGTCTAGTCTCTTACGTGAATGAGCTAAATAATATTATTTGATATTTTACGGTAATGTGTTAATAATTTCACACATACGTCGCTCCTGAGTATAAGTCGCACCCCGGGCCAAACTTTGAAAAAAACTGCGACTTATAGTCAGAAAAATGCTCAGTCTTTCACAAGAAAGACATTGCACATTAATATAGTTCTGTAAAAATCAATGTCTTTTGTGCAAATTCAAAGAAAGGGAACAGTGTAGGGCTGGGCGATATATCGAATATACTCGATATATCGCGGGTTTGTCTCTGTGCGATATAGAAAATTACTATATCGTGATATTTGAGTATGTTCTCTCGCAGTTGCTTTTAGCTGCAGGCATTACACTACAAGCTCTTCTCACTCTTTGTTGTCTCTCCTTCTCACAGAGACATAAAACAAGCGCACATACGTATACGCCCTCGCGGAGCAGATAGGTAGCGGCATCGGTAACGTTAGCTGTGGTGCGAGTGGTAATATGAGAGAAAAAAGGTGCGAATCTGGTAACAAATGAAGGAAGAATTAATTCCCAAGAAAAACAGCAGGGGGTTCATCGTCTGGCGGTGGTTTGGCTTGAAGTGGGAATATGTCGAACAGACAACCGTAATTTGTCAAGTGTGGGGCAAAAGCATTGCTACAAAAAGTAGCATTACTGCTAATATGTAGCATCATTTTAAAAGTCACCTGCTAGAGAATGAAGAGTGCTTACTCCGCATGTCAACATTTCCGTTCGGTGCCACACCAACAAAATGCAGAGGCAACCATTTCCACATCAACACCCATCTATCCATCCATTTTCTACCGCTTGTCCTTTTCGGGGTCACGGGGGTTGCTGGAGCCTATCTCAGCTGCATTCGGACAGAAGGCGGGGTACACCCTGGACAAGTCGCCACCTCATCGCAGGGCCAACACAGATAGACAGACAACGTTCAATCAATCAATGTTTATTTATATAGCCCTAAATCACAAGTGGGACGTCGATGTGAATGACTATGAGAAACCTTGGAGAGGACCGCATATGTGGGTGACCCCCCCTTAGGGAAACCGGATGCAATGGACGTCGAGTGGGTCTGACATAATATTGTGAAAGTCCAGTCCATAGTGGATCTAACTTTCACACTCACATTTACACACTAGGGCACCGTATGAAAAATATAGTCAATAACAAAAGGAGACGTCCGCAGGAACCTATCACATAGCAAAGGACATACACTATTTGATTTCCTATTATGCAGCTCATTTTTATTTGACAGTTATTGAAATATCTTGTGTGACATCATGCACAAAAGTGCACTTTATTTGTTTTAAACTATTGTAGTGGCGATCTGTACAAAAAGTGCACTTTAGTGTTGTTTTTATATGTCATCTTAGTGACATCATGCACAAAAGTGCACTCATAGCTTGTTTTAAAATGTCTCTGACAAGCTTGCATTTTCTGTTTTGAAATTACATGAATATTTGTGCCACTGCTTAAAAATTGTTTAATAAATACAGTTTTGGTCAATTGACTTAGTTGTGATTTCCCTCTCTGCATGAAAGTTAAAAATGAGCATATATTAATGCAGTATGAAGAAGAATGTTTTAATGTAGACACATAGAATCATCATACTGGTGTGAGTATATGCATCAAGTGTTCATTCAAGGCTAAGCCAAAATATCGAGATATATATCGTGTATCGTGACATGGCCTAAAAATATTGAGATATTAAAAAAAGGCCATATCGCCAAGCCCTGGAACAGTTTCTGATTTACTACAACGTCATTTTTAAAAGTTTTTATTGTTGGTTTGTTGAAATCAAAATGCGGCGAGCCACTGCATTGGTAGGGTAAATGGTAAATGCTATGTACTTATTGTTTTGGCTGCAATGTAATATCTGTTCTACACACAGGCGACAGATGTCGATCCCCTTCTCTCAGTTGGAAGAAGTTCGATGAAGACAATGCTCAAAGTGATTCGAACAGTAAGACCCCAGTGACCATGACTCAAGTGAAGGTTGCCAGCTGCCAGCCAGACACACGTCATCCCAAGGAGGCTGCTTCCCCTGTTGTGGCGTCGGAACCTATTTTGCTAGAAGATCCAATTGTCTTTAAAACTCCCCGCATTGCCATCCCAAAGAAACGCAAGGCTGTGTTCAAGAACAAGCAATGGCCAAAGCCCAAAGAAAACACAACCAATGTAAGTCGAGTACTTGTTTTACTCCAAGCAATTTTTTTACAGAAGGATGTGTAAAGTAAAGTATTGTGTACAGCATACATTATACTAAAATGTACTTTTTTGTTAAATACAGTTGGTTTTGCAGTATTTCTTTCAATTTCCAGTTCTGGAGTGCCTGGGTTTTTTTTTGCGTGTCACACTTGCGCTCATCAGGCGTAGTGGACTGTACCTCTACTGTTACATTTGGGGTTCACACATGCACAGGCTGTGTGTAGGTGTGTTCGTGGTGATTAGATGGATGAGGACAAATGTGCACACATGGATTCAGTGGGAGAATCTTTGAGATTTACCTTGACTGAAGTTAAAAAAAACTCCTGGATTGTGATGTCTTTGAGTAGGTATAAAATACTGTAGATTTCGCCTTTACGTTGAAGGATTGCAAGTACAAGATTCAATCAACAATCTCCACGTCAAAATAACATTAGTAAACTCAGTACAGCTGTCTATTTTTCTCTCGCATCCAACCACGCTGGCTCCCCCACCCTTCTTTTTCCATTTGTCACGCTCATCCAGTCACTAGTCAGATGTCATGCTCCTGCACATATTTACAGCCTCACAGACTGTCTGAAACTATAAAACTAGCAATCACAGCTAACTTGGTTGTGCATTAAAACACCTCTGTTCATCAATATAGTGAGATGTAGTAAATGTGTACATTATCTTTCAAATCAGCACACACTTACATGGGGCCCAGGAAACAACTTGAAGGTTTTTTTAAATCTTGCATTAGTGCGTGATATAGGGTTTACGGCTTTATAAAATGAAACCAACATGTGGTCCTTGGTTAAATGAGGTTTAAAAACAGTCGATACACATTTCTTGTTACACAAACCAAAAATGGGAAGAGGACAAAGACCAAGAGCCTGATTTACTAAGATCCAAACACCACACGGTAAACCAAGTGTGCAATCTATAATAGTATACTATATTCCTATATATTATTAGTGGAAGTTTTTTGTGGGTTTTACTAACACTGCGTGTGCAATTGTAAAGTGGTGCAGACCGCCTCATTTAAATGAGGATTTTGCGTGTACTATATACGGGGCATCACCACAGATACACTTATTTACTGCACATTCATCAAATAATGCTCCTACCTATGGCGTTTGGCAATGTTTTTAAACAAGCAGGAGACATCTACCACTTTTTTGGGGCAATTTAGAAGCAGTCGTGCACTTACTCCACAGAAGACGCAAACAAATGCATACTTAAAGGAGTTTTTTTTCCATATAGAAATATCTTAATATATTCTATATGATTGGAAAAAAAGAAAAAAAAAAAAAAGGAAGGACGCCAAAACCCATCATTTGAATTTGTTCAGCCCCTTAAGTCTTCTGGAACCTATAAAATATATATATATTACATATATAATATATTTAAAAAAATAATCAAACGAAATGTCCTATACTTTTTTATTTCTGACCGTATAAAATGTTGACAAACACACATAGGACGCAGGATTTTCGTCTGTCCATCGTCTGTCCGTGCAGCGTGAGCACTGATCCTGCAGCCATGTGTAGAAATGTCAGTTTGCACGTCTTTCTGATATGTGCTTAATAAAACGCAAAATAGTGCTCGCAAAACGGTGATAAGTGTTGATAAATCACATTGCGCATGCTAAATAATAATACTTGCATTGTCTCTCAAAAAATTAAATGTTTATCAGTTTGAACATCAAATATGTTGTCTTTGTAGCATACTCAACTGAATATGGGTTGAAAATGATTTGCAAATCATTGTATTCCGTTTATATTTACAGCTAACACAATTTCCCAACTCATATGGAAACGGGGTTTGTACAATATATTTCAACATGAGAAAGTCAGTATGTCAATAGATTGTAAGTTAATTTTTATGTATATATTTTTCTCACAATGTTGTCACTCTTTTTTACCTAATCATTTTATAATTTTATTCTGGTAATATTTGTTTATTCTTGTAGTATTTTGACATATATATTATACATTTGCTGTGTTTTCCGCTTTGCAGGAGGGTGTGATTTATCTTAAAAAATGGTTCCTGAGGAGGAATCGCAAAGGCATGTTTGTCGATGGAATCCGCGTGTAAGTTTTACTGAAATGATTCATAGTTTCAAATGTGGAAAATCTGATTGCAAGTTTGTTCACAGAGAGGACAACATACAGTGGAACAGTAACATCATAGTAGAGAGATTTTCCAACACCGAGCTGAAGACCGTCTCTGGCAGGGTTTATAGCTTAGTGGGCAAGATGGAGATGGATGTTAAAAATAGTGAGTAAATGCACTGGATTTGTACTCTAGTTACCCTAGTTAGCTCCATAGAGGTAAACTATTGCATTGTTAATAATACAGCTGTTTGGTGCTTATTCTGTTTTGGTGTGCAAGTGTACCTAATGAATTGACCTTTCAGCATATGTTATTACCCTTTCTTGTGAACTCATTTTGAACATGATCCTATGTAACAGGGTTTCCTATGTGGCTTTTGAGGAGGTTTGTGAATGGATTTCCTGTTAACTGGAAGGAGCTTTACGAGAAGTTTCTGTTCGAGTTACAAGAGTAAGCATTTATTTAAGCCTCATTATTCCCTTTGAAATTATGACTAAGGGCTGTATTGATTTTGTTCTTGCAGAGAAAACCTTGAACCAAAAAGCCAAATTACCAGGACAGCATCAGAGACATCTGCCCTCATACAAACAAGGAAACGGCCGAAGAAAACTCCTGTTAGGACCTGTAAGTGCACGATACAAATAATTACCAGCATTCAAAACCATTTTGCACTATCCTAATTCATACACATTCTCTTACTCTGCAGCGGATTCTTGTTTGCCTTGTTCTTCTTCCACATTAGTGTCTCGCAGTGGTCGCCTGATAAAGCCACCCTTGGAGTACTGGAAAGGAGGCAGGGTCATTGCGGACGCAGACATGAATATTACTGTCTTTGAAGGTTATAATACACCTATCGACTACCCCGTAAGCATTGTACATTTAGCCCATGTGGCCTTTTTCTTCTAAAATGATCTTTCTTAACTGATATTCTTAGACACTGTGTGTGAATGCTAAGCAATACTGTCAAAAAAGCTTATTAATACCCATCACATAACCTAGCAAAATATACTGAAAATATGCCCCCCACGGACTGTGAGCAGTATTGAGGATAAATGCAATTCTTCTCTGCGGTCTTCGGGGCCTCAATTTTTTCCAGGATTGTGTTCTCCACCAAAAATAATCCTCACCACTACTGTCACTAATGCAGCAATCGGGTCCACTTGACAAGTTCCGGCAACACTATTAAAAGATTAACAACGCGACATAGATGGATCAACATGGAGACGACAGAAAATACATCCGTGCCAAAAATCCAAACGTGTAAATATCGTGACGAGTGATCCACAATAATGTACATTTGAACTCATACTGGTATGTTCCAGACTTTTACAACCAATAACAATAACTGATATTCATGTACATATAGTTAACCAAGATTTTATGACAATAAATACATTTAAATTCCACACTTTTGGCCAATGTGTACATACACTAACAATTAAATATATATTGTAGGGATAAGGATATTGTCAACTATTGTTTTTTAACTTAGCAAAAATTTGAGTTCAAATACACTACATACTATAATTCTGAGTACCATAAAAACAATTATAAATCTTTGTGTAAAACAACAAAGTTGGAATGTATTGATATTTTAACGTTTGGGTTATTTCATAGATACACAAGCAACTCAAAGATTCTGAACAGGATTTCATAAAATGAAAAAAAAAAATCTGTCCAACACAACATACATATAAATGAGGCCAGTAGAACTAAGCCAATAAGATTCTGAATTGCTCTTAGCAACAACACCGAAACAACTGGAGTCACATCTTTTGTTGATTGACAAATATATATATATATTATATTTTTCCCTGGCAGTTGTGCAATAATACAACATTGCAATAAGTGCCTGCCCCTCAGAAGGACAACATTCAATTGTAGAAATCAGGGTTCAAATAATAAAACATTTTCCACTAAGAAATAATAAACGCTAACTAACGCCTGTGCATCCTGATGAACCATGAAGTTAAACATGGTTAAATATATGCATATATATGTATACAAAACCCAAAACCAGTGAAGTTGGCACGTTGTGTAAATCGTAAATAAAAATGGAATGCGTCCATCGCTTGTCCCTTTTGGGGTCGCGGGGGTGCTGGAGCCTATCTCAGCTGCACATGAGTGGAAGGCGGGGTACACTCTGGACAAGTCGCCACCTCATCGCAGGGCCAAGAATACAATGATTTCTAAATCCTTTTCAACCTATATTCAATTGAATGAACTGCAAAGACAAGATACTTAACGTTTGAACTGGAAAAATGTATTTTTTGCAAACATTAGCTCATTTGGAATTTAATGCCTGCAACATGTTTCAAAAAAGCTTGCACAAGTTGCAAAAAAGACTGAGAAAGTTGAGGAACGCTCATCAAACACTTATTTGGAACATCCCAAAGGTGAACAGGCTAATTGGGAACAGGTGGGTGCCATGATTGGGTATAAAAGCAGCTTCCATGAAATGCTCAGTCATTCACAAACAAGAATCGGGCGAGGGTCACCACTTTGTGAACAAATGCGTGAGCAAATTGTCGGACAGTTTAAGAACAACATTTCTCAACAAGCTATTGCAAGGAATTTAGGGATTTCACTATCTACGGTGCGTAATATCATCAAAAGGTTTAGAGAATCTGGAGAAATCACTGCACGTACGCGATGATATTACAGACCATGGGTCCCTCAGGCGGTACTGCATCAAAAAGCGACATCAGTGTATAAAGGATATCACCACATGGGCTCAGGAACACTTCAGAAAACCACTGTCAGTAACTACAGTTGGTCGCTAAATCTGTAAGTGCAAGTTAAAACTCTGTTATGCAAACCCAAAGCCATTTTTACACCCAGAAACGCCGCCAGCTTTGCTGGGCCAGAGCTCATCTAAGATGGACTGATGCCAAGTGGAAAAGTGTTCTGTGGTCTGAAGAGTCCACATTTCAAATTGTTTTTGGAAACCGTGGACGTCGTGTCCTCTGGACCAAAGAGGAAAAGAACCATCGAGATTATTATAGGCGCAAAGTTCAAAAGCCAGCATGTGTGATGGTATGGGGGTGTATTAGTGCCCAAAAATGTATTACTGCCAAATTTATATGCTGATTTCAAAAGGCCACGGCCCCCTGACACCCCTTCTCAACTGTCTATGTAAAGTCAAGGCTTGGTTAGCCCAGAATTTTTTAATAACGAATGAGGGAAAAACGGAAATTTCAGTTTTTGGTCCGGCCCTCACTGACTTGGGACCATTGCAAAATTATGTGCGTCCCAAAGTCACCAGCCTTGGCGTCACTAAAGACAGCGATTTTAAACTTGACAAACAAGTCAATGGCGTTTTAAAATCGTGTTTTTATCATCTTCGTCTTTTAGTAAAGGTAAAACCGTTTTTATCTTTTAACCTTTTTGAACAAGTCGTGCATGCTTTTATTTCAATTCGCCTGGACTACTGCAATGCACTTTATGCTGGCATTAGCCAAAAAGCTCTCTCCCGGTTGCAGTTAGTCCAGAACGCGGCAGCACA
>NC_084733.1:60705765-60718265 GCF_033978785.1 Entelurus aequoreus | reverse complement strand
TTTAAAGAAATACACTCTATACATTGCTAATGTGGTAAATGACTATTCTAGCTGCAAATGTCTGTTTTTTGGTGCAATATCTACATAGGTGTATAGAGGCCCATTTCCAGCAACTATCACTCCAGTGTTCTAATGGTACAATGTGTTTGCTCATTGGCTCAGAAGGCTAATTGATGATTAGAAAACCCTTGTGCAATCATGTTCACACATCTGAAAACCGTTTAGCTCGTTACAGAAGCTACAAAACTGACCTTCCTTTGAGCAGATTGAGTTTCTGGAGCATCTCATTTGTGGGGTCAATTAAACGCTCAAAATTGCCAGAAAAAGAGAACTTTCATCTGAAACTCGACAGTCTATTCTTGTTCTTAGAAATGAAGGCTATTCCACAAAATTGTTTGGGTGACCCCAAACTTTTGAACGATAGTGGATATATATATATGCAAACGGTGTGTATATATATATATATATGTATATATATATACATATATGTATATGTGTGTGTTATATCTATATACAAACCCCGTTTCCATATGAGTTGGGAAATTGTGTTAGATGTAAATATAAACGGAATACAATGATTTGCAAATCCTTTTCAACCCATATTCATTTGAATGCACTACAAAGACAAGATATTTGACTCATAAACTTTATTTTTTTTTGCAAATAATTAACTTACAATTTCATGGCTGCAACACGTGCCAAAGTAGTTGGGAAAGGGCATGTTCACCACTGTGTTACATGGCCTTTCTTTTTAACAACACTCAGTAAACGTTTGGGAACTGAGCAGACACATTTTTTAAGCTTCTCGGGTGGAATTCTTTCCCATTCTTGCTTGATGTACAGCTTAAGTTGTTCAACAGTCCGGGGGTCTCCATTGTGGTATTTTAGGCTTCATAATGCGCCACACATTTTCAATGGGAGACAGCTCTGGACTACAGGCAGGCCAGTCTAGTACCCGCACTCTTTTACTATGAAGCCACGTTGATGTAACACGTGGATTGGCATTGTCTTGCTGAAATAAGCAGGGGTGTCCATGGTAACGTTGCTTGGATGGCAACATATGTTGCTCCAAAACCTGTATGTACCTTTCAGCATTAATGGCGCCTTCACAGATGTGTAAGTTACCCTTGTCTTGGGCACTAATACAACCCCATACCATCACAGATGCTGGCTTTTCAACTTTGTGCCTATAACAATCGGTATGGTTCTTTTCCTCTTTGGTCCGGAGGACACGACGTCCACAGTTTCCAAAAACAATTTGAAATGTGGACTCGTCAGAACACTTTTCCACTTTGTATCAGTCCATCTTAGATGAGCTCAGGCCCAGCGAAGCCGACGGTGTTTCTAGGTGTTGTTGATAAACGGTTTTCGCCTTGCATAGGAGAGTTTTAACTTGCACTTACAGATGTAGCGACCAACTGTAGTTACTGACAGTGGGTTTGTGAAGTGTTCCTGAGCCCATGTGGTGATATCCTTTACACACTGATGTCGCTTGTTGATGCAGTACAGCCTGAGGGATCGAAGGTCACGGGCTTAGCTGCTTACGTGCAGTGATTTCTCCTGATTCTCTGAACCCTTTGATGATATTACGGACCGTAGATGGTGAAATCCCTAAATTCCTTGCAATAGTTAGTTGAGAAAGGATTTTCTTAAACTGTTCAACAATTTGCTCACGCATTTGTTGACAAAGTGGTGACCCTCGCCCCATCCTTGTTTGTGAATGACTGAGCATTTCATGAAATCTACTTTTATACCCAATCATGGCACCCACATGTTCCCAATTTGCCTGTTCACCTGTGGGATGTTCCAAATAAGTGTTTGATGAGCATTTTTCAACTTTATCAGTATTTATTGCCACCTTTTCCAAGTTCTTTGTCATATGTTGCTGGCATCAAATTCTAAAGTTAATGATTATTTGCACAAAAAAAAATGTTTATCAGTTTGAACATCAAATATGTTGTCTTTGTAGCATATTCAACTGATTATGGGTTGAAAATTATTTGCAAATCATTGTATTCCGTTTATATTTACATCTAACACAATATCCCAACTCGTATGGAAACGGGGTTTGTATATATATATAGATATGCATATATATATATATATATATATATATATATATATATATATATATATATATATATATATATATATATATATATATATATATATATATATATATATGTATGTATATATGTATATAAGTATATATATGCATATATATGTATGCATATATATATGTATATATATGTATATATGTATGTATATATGTATATAAGTATATATATGCATATATATGTATGCATATATATATGTATATAAGTATATATATGCATATATATGTATGCATATATATATGTATATATATATATGTATGCATATATATGTATGCATATATATATGTATATATATATATGTATATGTATATATATATATATATATATATATATATATATATATATATATATATATATATATATATATATATATACACACACACACACACACACAGTCGCGATCAAAAGTTTACATATACTTGTAAAGAACATATTGTCATGGCTGTCTTGAGTGTCCAATAATTTCTACGACTCTAATTTTTTTGTCATAGAGTGATTGGAGCACATACTTGTAGGTCACAAAAACATTCATGAAGTTTGGTTCTTTTATGAATTTATTATGGGTCTACTGTAAATGTGACAGCAATGTTAATATTTGGTTACATGTCCCTTGGCAAGTTTCACTGCAATAAGGCGCTTTTGGTAGCCATCCACTTGCTTCTGGCAAGCTTCTGGTTGAATTTTTGACCACTCATCTTGACAAAATTGGTGCAGTTCAGCTAAATTTGTTGGTTTTCTGACATGGACTTGTTTCTTCAGCATTGTCCACATATTTAAGTCGGGACTTTTGGAAGGCCATTCCAAAACTTAATTCTAGCCTGATTTAGCCATTTCTTTACCACTTTTGACGTGTGATTGGGGTCATCGTCCTGTTGGAACACCCAACTGCGCCCAAGACCCAACCTCCGGGCTGATGATTTTAGGTTGTCACTGTGAGAGTGGGTTGCTGGGGAGGGCTCCTTATCTAATTAGCACAATTAGAAATGACTCGTGCATGGAATTTCTTTTTTTGTCAGTTATAATATTAACATTTCCCCTTTTTCTGGTTAAATTATTATTTTCTGGTAAGTTTGGTAATTTCTATAATGTGCCACAGCCCCATAAAAATCGAGCCGTCGTCTGCTAATGGCCCCTGGGCCGCACTTTGGATACCTTTGGTTTATGTTTTTCCACTGAGAAAGATTAGTGTTACCAAATTACAGAAGAGTGTGTCCAAGTTCTGTATTCTTTGCATTATATCTAGTCATGACTTCTGCTAGTCAAAAGCTAAGATTGAAAGTTTTCATTATTTGAGACGTTTGGCGGGCCAAATGGGCCTTTTGAGGACCTCTGTTCTAGACCGTATATGTCGCTCACAGTTTTAAAAAGCATTTTAAATTCAGTTAAACACAATATCACTGCAGCACAGTATTTTTTCCCCTGTAAATAGTGCAATCAAAACCTTTGTATTTGTAAGGTCATTATTTACATCTTAAAGCAGAGAAAATAAATATGCAAGGTAGCAAATGACGAACTGCAAATGGGTGAGGTCAACTGAACTTGTCACAGCATAAAATGCTTTGTCTTTAACGTCCAGGTGCAAGTCTCTCCAGCAAAGTCCAGTGGAGCACCTCCGCAACTTTCCCAGGCTTTACAAGACTCTACTAAAAGTAAGTACTAGTTTTGAGTATGTCAACGTTAGCGGTCCCCACACTAACACAGGCACACTAGTAGTAGCTTGTTTTTTGCTATTAACTTGTTCCAAAGGGTTAGTTGGAAACCAAAACAATTTTTTCAATAAAATCAATGTACGGTAACTTCTAATTATTACCTTCCAGACGCCTCCAGAATGTTAACAAAAAAGTTCTTATAAACAATGTTAATGAAAAATAATCTGGATAAATAAACATTTAACCCTTTCACCTTTTATTGAAGAAGGGAGGCGGGAAAGGGAGAGCCACTTTGACACCACATATATTCTTTATGACTTGTTTCTTGAGTTCTATAGTGCTTCCCACCTTCGTTGTCAAAGTGCTGGTACTTTTCTTATATTAAAAAACTTACGGACAATGCCTTTGTGCTCACACACTTTTGTTTACTTGAACTGATGCAATCACACATACGCGAAACCGTTTCACGGCACATGTCGTATAGTCATGATTCTGCAGTCCTATGTGTTCTGGCAAACTTAGTGCCCCTCCTTTTACATCTGCAGGGAATACAAGGTAGCACTAATCTTTGTGACAATCTAAGCGCACCGGGCATAATTAAAGTGGCTTGAGCAATTTCCATATGCTAGTGCAAGTCCAGTGCAAGATCAGGGTCTCTGCAAAACTATAGAATGCAGCTGTTAAGCGCCATTATACCCTTGATTGTTTGGCAATTGTCATTGTAGACTACTCGTGTTGAGAGAGTTTTTACTTCTGCTCCTACATGTACGCGACGAAAAGCGAGCTGATGTCACACTGGCTTTGCGCGGCTGGGAGCCTTTCTCTCTCTAAAAGCGGTGTCAGCCTAAATTTTGTGGATCGTTGTCTACGGGTATATCTCCGACACATTAGAGTACGTCCACATCGCGGACATACTGCCCCCTATCCAGACTATCTTCTTTTTTGGGGGATCCTGAAAAGAGACACTGTACATGTGCAATCAACTCATATGTCCAAACAAATTAATCGGGAATAGAGAAAATAGTTTTCCACTTATTTAAATTCCCATTTTAAATTTTCAAACACATTCATTAATTTTGATAACGATTAACAATTAGTTTTTTGTTCTTTATTATCAAACCTACAAAAAAAAAGGAAAATGTATTTTAATATTAAATATTTTTCTATTCCAAACAAAAAACGGATGGCTGCAACAAACACAGAGGATTGGGTTACACTTTATGACAGACATTTTGGGGGAGTGAACGTGCTAAAGCACAATGTGTTCGTTTTATGTTTAATTTATGACGAGGGGGAGGAGCTGCAGCCACTGTGTACATATAAACTATTTGCTTGCCTAACAGAATTGCTAATTGTGACATCTAGTTGATTTATTTAGACCAGCAGTTTCTTTAATGACAATTCTGCAGCTCATTTTTATACTTAGCAAACTCATCTTGCGGGCCGGACGAAACCCACGGGCTGTATTTTCACACCCTTGATCTACACTTTACTAAGTACTTATATTTGTGTTTTTTCAAGCTAACTTAGCGGTTAGGTTAACTAGGCTAACTATACATGCCTGCTCCTGGCTTGTTTAACATGTTTAGCCTTGTCCTCCATTAATGATACTTGGGAATGTTACTTAAGATACTCAGAAATACTGTTTATTAGTCGCAATGGAGGTGATTATTATTAACTTATGGGAGCATCTCCATATTCTGTATGGAGACATGCAGTTAGTTTCTACCTCCCTGTCAGTTGAGCTACATTCAGGTTATGACTCAACTTTTTTAGACAGGGTTTTTTACTTAATACAAGACTGTCATAGAAACATGAGTTCAAAACATTCGGAGTGAGATTATATCTCTGCACAAATAACATTTAAAAACTGGATACGTGATTATTTATTTTCCGCATGTAGGGAGATATGTGTATATTATACTGACCAACACTTTCTTGTTCCAGGTTGTCAACATAAGTTCAAAAGTGATGGCGAGCCGCAAGCACCACTGAGGAAAGTCAAAGCCCCAGTCAGCAAACATAATGTGAAGAAGCAAGTTCAACCTGAGAATAATCTCTCTGTTTTAACCCGAGCTGCCATGAAGAAGCAAAGCCATCCCACCACTAGCTCTGATAAACAGTCAAGTGATAAAAAAAAGCTTCCATTTCAAAGGGAAGCCCAAAAACCTGCTGTGTGGAGCTCCAAAAAGAAGGCTCACAAAGCTGAGGTGCCTCCGCTTAGCATCTCACTGAGAAATCGAACCATTGCTCAGCCTCAGATTTCTGAAAATGCCAAACTGTCTGAGTCTTTGGAAGACAAAGACATGTTTATTGCAAAAAAAACAAAACGGGACAAGAGGCAGAGAATCAGGAAGCTCTCAGCATCCAATCCATGCCCAGAGAAAACGCCTAGAAAGGCAGCCAATTCAGCAACAACTATCAATGTTGCACAGACAAAAACTCAAAGCCGCAAAACCAAACCAACACCACCCGCAAAGTTTTCAGCAAAGTTCAGCAGATGCAGCGCAGCGCAGCCTCACGTCCAAGATGCACAGTGGACGCAGGATGAGCTGGAAAAACTGCAAAAGTAAATTTCACAATAACATGATATTCTTTCAAACACAAACTTTAGTGGCTTATTGGGTTTTTCTTTGGTAGGGCTGTGTCCAAGTATCCTGTGCATGCTTTGGGCTACTGGGAAAAGGTGGCCATGATGGTTGGCACACGCTCTGCAGAGGAGTGCCACAAAAAGCACACGCTCAAGAGAAACACTACACCCAAGAGCACCCATAAAACCAAAAAGGAAAAAGCAGGAGTGCCAAAGGACCATGGTAGTAAGGAAACCTTGAATGAGCCTTTTTTAATATAATCTATTTTTTACTTACACTGGGAATTTATGCGACCGCCAGAGTTTGTGTATGATTTTTAGCTAACAACAAAACTCAAACAGCTATTGGTGGATTTTCAACTGATTAAGTTTTGGAGGTGATCCTGATCATTTTTAAAACATTACCTTATTTTTACGGTACCAGGCTGAACTTCTATGTGTGTGTATGCTAGTGGCCCCACCTCCATTCACAGAGGCAAAAAGTGTGGATGACTGACAAGAGGGTTCACTCCATTGCTATCATTTAGTATAGAACATAAGCGCCTAGGGGCTGACACTGATACAAAGAGTGAACCTTCTTGCAACTTTTTTGGAAGCGACATACGAACACAACAAACATGCACTAATGTGCCAATTTTTTTCACACTTCGATTGAGTACCTCCGCCAGGAGGTTATGTTTTTGCTGAGGTTTGTTTGTTAAATGCATTATAACTCTAAAAGTCATGGGTGGATTTTGATCAAACATTTTGGGGGTTGAGCCAGATCATTGTCTGGATTCAGGATTTTTAAAGGATTCTTTACTATTAAGGAGTGGGGATTGGCAGAGGCCTGTGCTCTGAGTGCTTTTGTAGTTTTTTATGATTTTGCCTCTATATAGCACTACAATGTAGCCGTTCAGCTTTTTTTCACAAAATATGGCATTTAGGAATTAATCCATTTAGTTTAGATCACCTCCTTTTTCATGGTTTCACAGTATTTTGACTGTTGACATACTTGTTAACAGGTTTAAAACTTTAGTGTGGACGGGGTTTTGACCATCATTGACACAAACATGCGCCCACACATGCAATCGGCATCATAGCAGACATTTTTTGTTTACAAATGTCAGACGTATAAAGAACCCTTCTTATAATCAAGAATGCAAATATAATGTAGATAATTCATATTTTTGGTGCAAATTCAGGAAACAACAAAGATATATATCAATTATTTACATTGAATGCTAGGTGAGCCCTCAGACAGTTACTATGTACCAACTACAGTGTGTACACAACAAAAAATGTCTCATTCCAAAATAAATGTCTTAGTCCACCTCAAAACATCTTAAATAACATTTTTGATCATTTAGAGTGGAAAGTCCGACCTGTGTTGGTCTTTCAAAGCCATGATGTGTGACTTCACGTTATTTGGCGACTTGATGCGACTGGTGGCTTTTCTATCCCACACTGCAAACAAACGGCTGTTATTGCTTTGATTGATTGATGACATTCGTAGTTTGTTAGAAATAATTAGTCATTGTAGTCAAGACAGACAACACCACATCAGTTGTTAGATAAGAGTAAAATATATACCGTAATTTCCGGACTATAAGCCGCTACTTTTTCCCCTCGTTCTGGTCCCTGCGGCTTATACAAGGGTGCGGCTTATTTACGGCCTGTTCTTCTCCGACACCGACGAAGAGGATTTCGGTGGTTTTAGTACGCAGGAGGAAGACGATGACACAATTATTAAAGACTGACTTTTCATATACCGGTAGGCTGGTTATTTTGATAACGTACAGGCGAGCACTTTGTATTACTTTGCACCGTTGTATTATTTGTACTCTGCACGAATGCTGTTCGCTATGTCAAAGATGTGAAAGTTTGATTGAATGATTGAAAGATTTATAGTTAATAAATGGGACGCTTTGCGTTCCCAAACAGTCATCTCTGTCCCGACAATCCCCTCCGTGGTAGCAGGAACCCCTATATACTACGGTAATTACACATCAAAACCCTGCGGCTTATAGTCGGGTGCGGCTTATATATGGAGCAATCTGTATTTTCCCCTAAATTTAGCTGGTGCGGCTTATAGTCAGGTGCGGCTTATAGTCCGGAAATTACGGTAATGAAAAGAGAAAAATTAAGTATAAATATGATCAAATGGAGGAACACCATGTCAATGTTTGCTTCAAAACTCTTTTAATATCACCCATTCGCCTTATGTCTATTCTGACAATCACAAGTAAAGTACAAGCAATAGTGCAATAGTTAGTTTTGGGTTATGTCAACAACCGCTTATTTAGACATAAGCGGGTTGCACTGTGTATGTCACCATATAGTTAGACAGTCCCTACGAGCACAACTTACCTAAATTCCTCCACACTTTTTATCAGCTTCCATTCCAGACTGTCCTGTAATAACTGCAAAAGTCGGCACCTTAAGGAGGAAACAACAGGTGCGTCACTTCCTAGAGAACATGCCCGGAGAGGACATGGAAGATGCTTTCAGCACAGCATACATGCAGAATAAACGCTTAGAGGTTTGCAGCCCTTCTTAATTTTTTTAGTTTTGTTTTTTTGCAATGACAACATTCTTGGAAAGGCTAACACTGTAATAATCCCCACTCCCATCATGATGATTAGGTCCCATCCATAGGTTCAGGTGACGACATGGACTTAACGCTGGGGAATGTAGTGCCTCAGACTCCCATTTCATCAGATTTCCCTGAAGCGAAGACTCCTAATTGTATCACTCCTGGAATGATGTTCTCTCCTCACAGGTGATTTTTCATGACAGAGTAAATGCATTTCAAATACTATTGTCTTACTCGCAATACTGTATTTCATGGGTGTCAAACTTGGCCCGCCGTGTAATTTCACTTGGCCCGTGAGGCTATATCAAATTAACACTAAACCTGGCCCGCCGATTATATACAGCGGCGGTGCCGCGGTACACTGCTAATTCTCATACATGCCAAACCTCCCGGGAGACTCCCAAATTTCTGTGCCCCTCCCGAGAATTGTAACGTCCCCTTTTCGTCCAGTCCAACGAGTGCTGGCCCAGTTACATAATACGTGCAGCTTTGGCACGCACATAGAAGTGAATGCAACGCATATTTGATCTTCAGCGATACAGGTTACACTGAGGGTGCCAGTATAAAAAACTTTAACATTGTTAGAAATATATGCCACACTGTGAATCCACACCAAACAAGAATGACAAACACATTTCGGGAGAACATCCGCACAGTAACACAACATAAACACAATAGACCAAATACCCAGAACCCTTTGCAGCACTAACTTTTCCGGGACGCTACAAGATGTGTGTGTGTGGAGGGGGGGTTTGGAGGTAGCGGGGGTGTATATTGTAGCGTCCCGGAAGAGTTAGTGCTGCAAGGGGTTCTGGGTATTTGTTCTGTTGTCTTTATGTTGTGTTACTGTGCGGATGTTCTCCCAAAATGTGTTTGTCATTCTTGTTTGGTGTGGATTCACAGTGTGGCGTATATTTCTAACAATGTTAAAGTTGCTTATACGGCCACTCTCAGTGTAAACTGTATGTGGCCGTGATTAAGTATGCGTTGCATTTATGTGTGTGTGCGTACAGAAGCCGCTCATATCTTGTGACTGGGCGGGCCCGTTGTTAGAAGGGATGAAAAGCGGACGTGACGTCAGCTCGTAGAGGACGTTAAAAGCAGTGCCCGTAAGGCACGCCCCCAAGACTGTAATACGAGAAATAATGACTGATGAACACCTTCGTTCGATAATGAGGGTTGCCTCAGCTCAAAGCCTGAGCCCCGACATTAATGAACTAGCATCCAAGAAAAGATGCCAGGTATCTGGTTTGGGCACATCAGATTAGATCAGTGTGTTGCAAACTGAGCAGTTTAAAGTCCTGAATGGTTGGTTTATTCATTATTTTATTTTCAAATTTATTAGCCTGTGGAAAATTTTAATGTTGATATTTACCTCAGAAGGCTGCAAATAGAAAAGAGGCATTCAATTTTTATTTAAATTGTATTTGATATGCCATTGATATTTTTTAATTATTATTATTATTATTTGAAACTTGATTTTGCATGTCACTATAAAGTTATATAAGCCTTGCTTGTTCAATATTTAATGCACAACTTGTTTGGGTCCCTATCAAAAAGGTTAATTTGTTCAACCTTGGCCTGCGGCTTTGTTCGGTTTTAAATTTTGGCCCCCTCTGTATTTGAGTTTGACACCCCTGCTGTATTTCTTCACCTAATTTGATTGTTTCCTATTTCAAGGAGCAACAGTGATAAGTATGTTTTCCAGCTCCAGAAAAAGATGAAAAGAAATCGCTTCAATGTTGCCAAACGAGTTCCAACAAAGGTACTATTTCCAACCAGATAACTTCTTTGTCACGGGGCTTCAAATTGCAAATGACTTACAATTTATATCATCCTCCTTCCAGAGCATCACACCCACACCATCAGTCAAACAAACAGAGAAAAAATGGGAAAACACAGGTACAGTAGATACATATGAAGGATTTTCACTTTTTTAAAGTATTTTATTGTAATCCATCCATCCATTTTCTACCGCTTGTCCCGTTTTAATATATATATATACATAATACATATATATGTATATGTACTGTATATATGTATGTACGTGTATGTGTGTGTGTATATATATATATATATTTATATATGTACATGTGTGTGTGTGTGTGTGTGTGTGTGTGTGTGTGTGTGTGTGTGTGTGTGTGTGTGTGTGTGTGTGTGTGTGTGTGTGTGTGTGTATGTATATATATATATATATATATACATACATACATGTACATATATATATATTTGTGTGTGTATATATATATACGTATGTATATATGTATATTTGTGTGTGTATATATATATATATATATATATATATATATATATATATATACTGTATATACACATATATATATATATATATGCCCTCCAAAGCTCCATAGTCTCATTAGATCTTTTCCTCACGACATGAAGGCAACCATCCAGTATGAGGGTAACATGTCCAACCCATTTGACATTAAGAGCGGAGTCAAGCAAGGTTGCGCCCTTGCTCCTACCCTTTTCGGCATCTTCTTTGCCCTGCTCATCAAACATGCTTTTGGGACTGCAACAGAAGGGGTATATCTACGTACCAGATCTGACGGCCGACTTTTCAACCTAGCCCGTCTTAAAGCAAGGACCAAAGTCTGTGAGGCAATCATCCGGGACATGCTCCTTGCTGATGATGCCGCCGTCATTTCGCACACTGAACAACAACTTATGGACAGATTCTCCCAGGCCTGCAAAGACTTCAGGCTTACCATCAGCCTACAAAAGACCAATGTGCTGAGTCAGGAAGTGGACACTCCACCAGCCATCACAATCGATGAGTACCAACTCAAAGTCGTACACCAATTTACATACCTGGGATCCACCATCAGTGACAATCTGTCCCTCGATGGTGAGATCAACAAACGTATCGGCAAAGCTGCCACAACCCTAGGGCGCCTCACGACCCGCGTCTGGGAGAACCGGAAGCTGACAACTCCTACCAAGATGGCAGTGTACAACACCTGCATTATCAGCACTCTTCTCTACGGCAGCGAAACATGGACAACATACTCCAAACAGGAACGCAAACTGAACACCTTCCACATGCGCTGCCTTCGCCGCATCCTCTGCATCCATTGGAGTGACAAGGTGACGAATGCCCAGGTCCTCGAAGGCGCTGGTCTTCCTACCATGTTCGCGCTGCTCAGACAACGCAGGCTGCGTTAGCTCGGGCATGTGGGCCGTATGGAGGATGGACGTATCCCAAATAGGGTTGGGTATCGAGTTTTGATTGGAACCGGGACTAACTTTCCGATTCTCCCGGAATCGTTCAAAAGTTTAAATTTCGATTCCTATTTTCGATACCCAGTCAGCCGACCGGAAAAAAATATGTCCGCCGAACCGGAAGAAGAAGCCGCTGAACACCAACGAAGAAGTGCCCACCGCCGGAAGTGTTAGCATAGCCGAGCGAGTCAGTCAAGCTCAAGCATGGATAGCGGGCGTCGGCGGTCGAAAGTGTGGCTTTACTTTATAAAAAAAAATTCAATAACCGCGAAATAACAGAGCTCCATGTCCATCAAGAAACGAGTGGAGAGAGAGCTGCAGATGTACCA
>NC_084733.1:60583265-60700765 GCF_033978785.1 Entelurus aequoreus | reverse complement strand
TTCATTATTTGTTACACTGTTACAAATGTTAAATAGTAACAGAAGAAAGTAAAACTGTTTTTTACTTTCACATAAATAGGTTGTTCTCTAAACAACTGAAAGTTTCTATTCTGAAGCATATTATTTTAATGCTTATACTTACGTTTTAAAAGACGCATGTTTTACTTTTTACTGAATGACCCATCATGTTTCAGAAATGTAAAGTCTAATTATGATAATGAAAAGTTAGTAGAACTACAGGATTTTTTTGTTACACCATTAAAAATTTTGAAATAGTCAGTAATAAAAGAGTAAAAATGGTGTTCACTTTCACATACTGTAAAAGGGTTTAAACCGTGTTCTCGAAGTGTATATCCTGAAGCATACTGTTTTAATGCTTATACTTTAAAAGACACATGTTTCTCTTCTTTAAAAAAATAAAGATGTTTGTATTTGTAAATTTAATCAGTGTTTAAAGTTGTATTTGTTTTCTTTTTTTCTTTGAAGACCAAAATAATCTAATGACTGTTTAAATATCTGTGGTCCAATTACCACTGTTGGTAAGCAGACTTAATTTACTGTTGCTCAGGAACAGCATGAGATGTTTTGACATAAAATTATATTTGAGACGTACAATATTTTACCTGTGTGAAGTTGGCGCCTCGCAAAACTCTGGTAAAATAGTTTCATTCGTTTGTGATGGTTTGTGCAGTTGAATGGTTAGTTGTGCTGTTTTAGTTTCTGAGTTAATAAAGATTATTTTATAGGTGTATCAAAAGTCACTCAGCCCACCCCCGTTCTCCAAATTAAGTCAAAGTAGTCTCATTTGTTTGTGCTGCAAACATTTTTGGTCTAACTATTATAGTTTCTAAGGTAACGTTTTATGTTTTTCATGTTAACGTGTAATTAAGTTATTACATATAAACAGTCCTTAACTATATCCAAACGAGTCCTAATTCTTTGTGCTGCGTTTATGCAGTTAAAATTGTTGTTTGTGCTGCTTTCGTTTCTGAATTATTAAATATTTTAGAGATCAATCAAAGGTCACCCAATCCCCCATTTTCTCCAAACTAAACCAAAATAGTCTCATTAATTTGTGTTTGTTTGTGCAGTCAGTCAAAGCTCACTCGTCCGCCGCTTTATCCAAATTAAGCCATAATAGTCTCATTTGTTTGAGCTGGTTTGTACAGCAAAAATTATTGATTGACGTCCTTTCGTTTTTGAGATATTAATGTTTCAAATTTCCAAACAATTTAGGAAGTGACGTCATAAACAAAACGGAATTCTCCGTTTTTGAACTAAACAGTTTAATTTGTGGTCCAAACAATAACAAAATAGTATAATTTGTTTGTGCTATGTTTTTGCTGGTTTGTGCCGTTGAAACTATCTATTGTGCTGCTATACTCTATGAATTATTAACGTTAACAATTTAGGAGGTAACGTGACGAACACACCGGAATTCTCCGTTTTTGACGAAAACAGTCGAATTTGTGGTCCCAACAATAACAAAATAGTCTTGTTTATTTGTGCTATATTTGTGCCGTTGAAACTTTCAATTGTGTTGCTATAATTGATGAGTTATTACGTTTCAAATGAGCATCATGAACTACGCTTTACTGCCTCTGTGGGTGGTAGAAAGACTGGTACACCTGTGGAATTGAAAGTTTTGATGCAGCATTTTCAACTTTTACTTTTCAAGCTTATTAAATACGACCCTCACAATTACACCTGTGGCCAATGTAAGCATGTTCAAACACTTACGTTGTATACAAAACTGAATGCACACTACTACTGCAGAAATGCAAGGTTAATTAGTCTCAACTAAACTCAACTGACCTAAATACAAGTTAATTTGCACAGAAATTGACATGGGTAAGCTGTAGCATATAATACATAGTACATAAGTATATTTCAACTTGCATTTACTGTAAGGTTTGCAGATATCTCTATCAGTTTTCTAATGATTTGATCAAGGCACCATGTTGGGTCTAGCACTTTAATTGGTAGTAAAATACATTGCAGAAATAAAGTAATTTATGCTAATTGTATGTATTTCCTCTTAAAACAAGATGCCAAAAAAAAAATCATCATTTGACAGGGATTTCATCTTTTCAGTTCTCTGCACATCAAAAGAGGCCATACTCCAAAATATCAACATAGCCTCTCTAAATGCTAGTGTATGGACGGCGCTGAGTGAGCAGCTGGGAAACTGCTTCACAGCAAAGGCCCTGTATACTTTTCTTAAAATAAGCAATACAAAGTCAGTGATCCTGTGACTATCAATGACACATATTCTTCAACTTCTCTTTCTGACGGACAAAATCATCAAGCTTTTCAGCTTAATGTTTATTTTGAAAATGGGTCAAATTAATTCCGGAAAAGGTTGAACACAAAGACAAATAGTATCAAGCCAAATTAAAAAGGGAATATACACTTTTGGAGCCTGGTACCTGGACTCATGTTAAACACATTTGGAAGGTGTTGTAGAGTTTCTGTACATTTGTTTTTAAAAGAGCCAAGGTCTATCCAGCAATTACATTGAGGTAAAAGATTTGTAAGGAGTGCCACAGTCGTGTCTTTTTAACATGTGAAAGAGAGCCTGCAGTTAACAGCCCAATAGTGTGCAAATGCTGCATCAAAAACACAGATGGCTCCCTGCACGTTGGCTGTTCAAAGCATTTTTTTGTCTGAAGACTTGTGTGTGCAGGTAGCCACAAAACTGTGCAAGGGCAGTATGCTTCTCTGGAGGGCATCACAGGCACATAAGCTTATGGACTTTGGAGATCCAGAGCTGACTCGTGTGCCCAATTTGGCCACCCTGCGCAAATCAAATCAAAACAAGAAAGGAAGGATTTGGAATTAGGTGACACAAATCCTAGTTATTCCTTGCAGCTGTTAAATACAGTTCACCTCACAGTGGTAGCATCAGAAACATTGGACTGGAGAAGTTTTTCTGTCACTGCTGGAGTCAAACACAAATGCATGTGTACAAGGACGTCATAAAGAAAACTCAGGAGAAAGTATGTTTTGATGCAACTGGATCGGTTGGAGGAAAACTGACAAGGCCAAATGGCTCATGTTCTGGCAGGGCACAGCAGTCTCCCAGTGTTGCAAATTACTGTCAGAGAAACATGATGTTAACGCCATCGCACATTGGCTGACCAAATGGATTAGTTCAGGGGCACCTGTTCCAAAATAAGGGAGTGATTTTTCTCTGCCATTCGAGGAGCTCTTCTGAAGGAGTTTACTCCTTATCCTGACCTGAAAAGCTATGTCAATGAATGATTTAACATTTTACTTGGTAAATAAGATGCAAAACTACCACCTTGTTTTGTCAGGGTTGATGTTGCACACTGCACCAAGATGATTGGCAACTGGGACTGCCTGAAGAAAAAAACACATAGGATTAAAGATTTTTTGTAAGGTCTTTAACGCAGCTTCTTAAATCGCATTCTGTGGAGCGTATGAAGTGTATTTCTAGTCTTGTCGTCCCCTCCTGGGTCAAGGGAAGACACGGCTGAGTAGATGGCAGTCACAAATAAAAGATACGCGTAGACCGCAATTTGACTCAAGTAAACAACACCAACATTTTATATGTTCCATTGAAAATATAGAACATTACACACATCGCTCAACAATCTATAAAAATGTTTTAGTACGACTTTGGTAAACTATGAAGTCGCACTGCTTGATGGATTGTATTGTGCTTCAACATACGAGTATTATTACAGTGTGTGTATAAGGGAAGACATGCTGCCCTTTCTTTTGCTGCAGCTGTTACATATTCCATCCATCCGAGGCATTCCCAGGCCAGCCGGGAGACATAGTCTACCCAACGTGTCCTGGGTCTTCCCCGTGGACTCCTACCTGTCGGACGTGCCCTAAACACCTCCCTAGGGAGGCGTTCGGGTGGCATCCTGACCAGATGCCCGAACCACCTCATCTGGCTCCTCTCGATGTGGAGGAGCAGCGGCTTTACTTTGAGCTCCTCCCGGATGACAGAGCTTCTCACCCTATCTCTAAGGGTGAGCCCCGCCATCCAGTGAGAGCTGGAGATCCTGGCCAGATGAAGCCATCAGGACCACATCATCTGCAAAAAGCAGAGACCTAATCCTGCAGCCACCAAACCAGCGCCTTGACTGCGCCTAGAAATTCTGTCCATAAAAGTTATGAACAGAATCGGTGACAAAGGGCAGCCTTGGCGGAGTCCAACCCTCACTGGAAACGTGTCCCACTTACTGCCGGACCAAGCTCTGACACTGATCGTACAGGGAGCGGACCGCCACAATCAGACAGTCCGATACCCCATACTCTCTGAGCACTCCCCACAGGACTTCCCGAGGGACACGGGCGAATGCCTTCTCCAAGTCCATAAAGCACATGTAGACTGGTGGGACAAACTCCCATGCACCCTCAAGGACCCTGCCGAGAGTATAGAGCTGGTCCACAGTTCCACGACCAGGACGAAAACCACACTGTTCCTCCTGAATCCGAGGTTCGACTGTCCGGCGTAGCCTCCTCTCCAGTACACCTGAATAGACCTTACCGGGAACACTGAGGAGTGTGATCCCACAATAGTTGGAACACACCCTCCGGTTCCCCTTCTTAAAGAGAGGAACCACCACCCCGGTCTGCTAATCCAGAGGTACCGATGTTGCAGAGGCTTGTCAACCAAGACAGCCCCACAGCATCCAGAGCCTTAAGGACCTCTGGGCTGATCTCATCCACCCCCAGGGCCTTGCCTTTTTAACTACCTCGGCAACCTCAGCCCCAGAAATAGGAGAGCCCACCACAGATTCCCCAGGCACTGCTTCCTCACAGGAAGACGTGTTGGTGGGATTGAGGAGGTCTTTGAAGTATTCCCTCCACCGATCCACAGGGAAGTGAAGTGAATTATATTTATATAGCGCTTTTCTCTAGTGACCCAAAGCGCTTTTACATAGTGAAACCCAATATCTAAGTTACATTTAAACCAGTGTGGGTGGCACTGGGAGCAGGTGGGTAAAGTGTCTTGCCCAAGGACACAACGGCAGTGACTAGGATGGCGGAAGCGGGGATCGAACCTGGAACCCTCAAGTTGCTGGCACGGCCACTCTCCCAACCAAGCTATACCGCCCACAGCCACAGTAGAGGTCAGCAGCACACCATCCTCACCATACACGGTGTTGACAGTGCACTGCTTCCCCCCCCTGAGGCGGTGGATGGTGGTCCAGAATCGCTTCGAAGCCGTCGGGAAGTCGTTTTGCATGGCTTCCCCTAACTCCTCCTATGTCCAAGTTTTTGCCTCCGCGACCGCTGAAGCCGCACTTCGCTTGGCCTGTCGGTACCTGTCCGCTTACTCTAGAGTCCCATGAGCCAAAAGGACCCGATAGGACTCTTTCTATCTGACAGGAGACTCTGCTATGCATTCCCAGCAGACCCTCACAATGCATTTGGGCCTGCCAGGTCTGTCCGGCATCTTACCCCACCATCGGAGCCAGCTCACCACCAGTTGGTGATTGGTAGAAAGCTCTGCCCCTCTCTTGACCCGAGTGTCCAAAACATGAGGCCGCAAATCCAATGACACAACGACAAAGTCAATCATGGAACTGCGGCCGAGGGTATCCTGGTGCCAAGTGCACATATGGACACCCTTATGTTTGAACATTGTGTTTGTTATGGACAATCCATGACGAGCACAAAAGTCCAATAACAAAGCACCACTTGGGTTCAGATCCGGGAGACCATTCTTCCCAATCATGCCTCTTCAGGTTTCACTGTCGTTGCCAACAAGGGAATCACCCAAGGAAGCACTCTCCAGTACTCCCTCAAGGGAATCCAAAAAGAGTGGGTACTCTGAGCTGCTGTTTGGTGCGCAAGCACAAACAACAGTCAGGACCCGTCCCCCAACCCGAAGGCGAAGGGAAGCTACCCTCTCGTCTACTGGGTTAAAATCCAACGTGCAGGCTTTGAGCCGGGGGGCAACAAGAATTGCCACCCCAGCCCATCGCCTCTCATTGCTTGCAACGCCAGACTGGAAGAGAGTCCATCCCCTCTCGAGAGAACAGGTTCCAGAGCCCTTGCTGTGCGTCGAAGTGAGTCCAAATATATCTAGCCGGAACTTCTCCACCTCGTGCACCAGCTCAGGCTCCTTCCCTCCCAGCGAGGTGACTTCTCACGTCCCAAGAGCTAGCTTATGTAGCCGAGGATCGGACCGCCAAGTGCCCTGCCTTAGGCTGCCGCCCAGCTCACACTGCACCCGACCTCTATGAACCTTCCCATGAGTGGTGAGCCCATTGGAGGGGGGACCCACTTTGCCTCTTCGGGCTGAGCCCAGCCGGGCCCCATGGGGACAGGCCCGGCCACCAGGCGCTCGCCATCGTGCCCCACCTCTGGGCCTGGCTCCAGAGGGGAGCGCCGGTGACCCCGCGTCCGGGCAAGGGAAATCTAGGTCCTCGATTTGTACTTTTCATAAAGGTCTTTGAGCTGCTCTTTGTCTGATCCCTCACCTAGGACTTGTTTATCTTGGGAGACCCTACCAGGGGGCATTAAAGCCCCCGGACAACATAGCTCCTAGGATCATTGGGACTCGCAAACTCCTCTACCACGATAAGGTGGCAGCTCAGAAAGGAGAATATTACAGGTTATATTTTATATTGCTACTATGGTAAATTTTCTGTCTACTTTATACCTTTTGATTTTGCCCTCTTTTTGTGCCCTTTCCCTTTCCATCCTTTGTAACTGAGTTACCGTGTGGAACAATTTCCCTTGTGGATCGTTAAAGTTTATCTAAATCTAAGTTATCTGGCGTTTTGTTTCGCAATATCATGCAAAAGGAAGATTTCTTACCTTCTGGTACCTGCTGATCTGTATTTGGGATCTGCATAAGTCCTGAAAATTTGCACGCATCCGCCTTTGCAGTCCGTGGCGACACCGTAGTTAAGTTTTTTCTTTTTCTCTATCTTCTTGTTATGGGACATTCATCCTCCGCTGTTGCCATTTCTACTGTACAGTAGGCTGACCATACGTCCTCTTTTCCCCGGACATGTCCTCTTTTGCGGGGGTGTCCGGGCGGGGTTTCTTAAATGCCTCAAATGTCCGGCATTTTGAATTAGGGTTGCGTGTATTTTCAATGTACGTTCAGGGTTAAGTTAAGAAGGGGTTAAAAAAAAACAACTGAAGGTGCGTGCACGTAGCAGCATTCGTGAGGGAGGGGCAGAGACACAGAGCGAGAGAGCTAGTGAGTGGAGACACTGGAGAGAGACATGAGAACAAGAATTGCCTAAACGTAAATGCAACTTCACGGATGATTTGCGGGAAAAGTATTCAAGTTTTCGTCCTGGCCGTGACACATGGAAAGCAGAATGCACTGTGTGCAAAGCAGGAACGTATGTATCTGTGGCAAATAAAGGGGCTAACGATCTGCAAGCCCATATCGACACTACAAAGCACAAAACAGCTGTGCAGGGCGAGAGCTCGTCTGCTGTTGTTTTGTTTAAATTTAATTAACTTTTTTTGAGGCATTATTTATGTTTACATTATATACAAGAGGTTATTTTGAATATTTCTACCTCTGCACTTTTTTTTCCAAAACTGTGAATGTTACAGAATATAAGTGTGACTTATTTTGTTATACTGTCAAGCAGTGTTGGCGTTAACGCACTTCTTGTGTCTTTTTAACGCATTGAAATCAGAAAGGATGCAGATTATTAATTTTTTTTTAACATTTGTGGCCCACAGCTAATGTTTTAAAGGCCCACGGCACATTCTAAAAATACTATTAAAATTAACAAAAACATAACAAAAGTGAAATAAAAAAGCTTAAAGGTGAAATGTAATTTAGAAAAAGTTGCAATGTTGACTAATAAAACAAAGCTGTTTTTTTTTTCCTTTCAAACGGTCATTGTTATGTTATTATGAATTATTGACCTATCAAAGGTTCCGATTACTTCACATCAAATATTCCACTTTGAAAAATATTTTTGGTGGAAGATTTTGCATATTTTGTGTGTTTGCCATAAAAAACAGTTTTGTTTGACAAAAAAGGGCGGAAAACAAACAAACAAACAAAAACAACATAAAAAAAAAACTATAACATTTTGAAATGAGGAATAGATCCGAAGTTGATGTAGACTCCAGAGATCTAAGCGTTAAATATAAAATGTATGTATGCCCTGGCACACCATTATCATCATTTCATGACCCAAGCAAAACACTTTTTACACTTTTATACTGAAATAAATACACCTACAACTTATTAAATAAAACATAGAAAAAACTAGCAGCAGTGGTAAAGTTTAGATCCATGAAGGAAAGAAGAAAGTGAATGAATGTTTATAACTGAATACATTTACATATGTATACACATATGTTTTCTTTTGTATTATCTTTTTTAATGAATTAAGTAACGTTTATGACAACCTTTTTCCAAAACACAATATAGAATGTGAGTTACAACAGGATAATGCATACATTTGTCATTTGTTTTCAAAATGCTTATAAAAAAGTGGGACCCAAAAAATTTACTGTGGGACCCCATTTTTATGACTTGATGGGGTCCCTGGGACCCCATTTTGAAAATTCCTAGCGCCAACACTGCTGTCAACAGAGGAGAAAAAATGCTTATTTTAAAAAAATATATTATTTATAAAGCAAGTTCGAGTATCATTGGTAAATTTTAACCTAGTCCCGGCCTTGGCGTGCTGCCCGCCTTGGCACGCATATATGTGTCCTCTTTTTGGGATTTCAGAATATGGTCAGCCTACTGTATAGTAGTGTAAAGTTCTTCATTATATCTGTGAGTAAATTCGCTATGGAAGTGCTAAAAACTACCAGTGTAGTGAGTTTACATAATTCACCCACGGAACTTTAGTTTTAGTTTTTCACGGGACACATTTCCGGCCTTTTTATGGCACTAATGAGCCACGGATGAGGGGATGCTACTCCGTTGTGGATATAAGTAAAGTCTGAATGTCATTAAAACAGTTAGCTCCATCTTTTGACAGTTCTTCCACTCCTGTCCTTGCACGCTACACCGCTACAACAAAGATGACGGAGAGAAGACGCTGCCATGATGAGCCATGTAAATAAGGCCGCCCACAAAACGGCGCATCATGAAGCGACTGTCAGAAAGCGGTTTGAAGATGATCTGTAAAACATAATCTATGCAACATTTTGACCAAAGAACCACCATTACATGTTATGTAGACCACAAGGAAGTGTTTAGAAAAAAATAAAATAAATATGACCCCTTTAATGCGCCCTATGGTCGGAAAATACGGTATGCCTTATGCTTGTGTTGTTTTTGGTTGTACAAATCACAAAGAGGATAGACGTTTCTTCAGAGTTACTCGAGAGGTAATCAAAAAGGGCGGAAGAGTGTAAGATTTTACGAAACGACGACGATAAAAGCAGCTCACACTCCAGTCCAAGGGAGCAGAGTCGTTAAATGCGTGAGTTTGCAGTGATCCTTTTGTTAAAGGTTTGTTTGATATACTTTTAATGTTTATTATTTCCCATTTAAGTATTATCTTAGTATTATTTGTATTTCTTAAACACATGTTGCTATGAGTGTTTCCAAAGCACCCACTCGGCGAGTCTAAATAAAAGAAAGCAAATGTGAGCAAAACCTAAAAGAGTTAGGCTTTTAACAACAATCATGAATGAAGCTTTCAGCACATACACAATGTTGACCTCTATAGTTTTATTTTGATAGAGACGGGGAAAACACGCTACTCATAAACAGTGCGTGCAACAGCAACAAACATGGCAGTAGACGCAAAGTTAAATTATAAAATGCAACCTTATTTGAATAAAAATAATGCAGGATTATCCAGGAGAGTCTTAATACCAATGTCCTTGACCCAGCCACACACAAAGAAGTTGTAGACCTCCATGCTCTTCCAAGTTTCCATCTGTTTTGTCACGTTAAATGGCGTCGCACAATAGTTCGATATGACTAGGAACGTGACCGACGTATAATTCTTGATATCGCTCGACAATTCTTTTTTTGATTAAGTATAGGGATCTATTCCAGTGCATAGTGTTTTTTGCTTGTATCTGCTTTTTGCAGGAAGAGTTAAGCCTCTTTTGTACTTAGATAGTTCTAAGCCATCTTGGCTGAACACCACTGGTTTTCACTTCCGGGAAGAAGCCACATGATTAAATATGTAAACAATATCAGATGTCTGTGGCCTTCATCCGTCAACCATCACAAGGCGCATGCGTCGCACACGTAATCCAATTTAATAACACTTGAACAAGTTAATGCTGCACAATTTTGAAGGTAACAGTATTGATTCAACAATTGTGAAAACAATTAAAGATAAGTTGACTTCATCTTGATAAACTGCAGTCTTTATTCTATTTTATTCACAGTCTCAATAGTTAACGGGGTTGCAGTTTTCGTTAAAAACTCATGACCCCCTCTGCCTGTGGGCTCCTCATGCAACTACTAATAATATTAATGCAATTTGAATGAGATCGCTATCGGCGGGTTGCAACCACGATACCTAGAGACACTTCTGGGCACTTCTGGGGTTTAGGCGATGGTCTAGAGCAGACTTGGGCAAAATATGGCCCGCGGGCCACATGCGGCCCGTTAAGATTGTGACTACATCATTTTTTTAGACCTTTAACTTTAAAGGCCTACTGAAACCCACTACTACCGACCACGCAGTCTGATAGTTTATATATCAATGATGAAATCTTAACATTATAACACATGCCAATACGGCCGGGTTAACTTATAAAGTGACATTTTAAATTTGCCGCTAAACTTCCGGTTCGAAACGCCTCGGAGGATGACGTATGCGCGTGACGTAGACCGGCGAACACGGGTATGCCTTCCACATTGAAGCCAATACGAAAAAGCTCTGTTTTCATTTAATAATTCCACAGTATTTTGGACATCTGTGTTCGTGAATCTGTTTCAATCATGTTCATTGCATTATGGAGAAGGAAGCCGAGCAAGCAAAGAAGAAAGTTGTCGGTGCGAAATGGACGTATTTTTCGAACGTAGTCAGCCACAACAGTACACAGCCGGCGCTTCTTTGTTTACATTCCCGAAAGATGCAGTCAAGATGGAAGAACTCGGATAACAGAGACTCTAACCAGGAGGGCTTTTGACTTGGATACACAGACGCCTGTAGAGAACTGGGACAACACAGACTCTTACCAGGATTACTTTGATTTGGATGACAAAGACGCAGACGTGCTACCGTGAGTATGCAGCTTTGGCTTCTAAACATTTGATCGCTTGACCGTATGTGCGCAACTTTTTTTTTGCGTATGTACGTAACTTTTTTAAAATGTATAAGCTTTATGAACCTTGGGTTAGGTCAGGGGTCGGCAACCTTTACCACTCAAAGAGCCATTTTGGCAAGTTTCACAAATTAAAGAAAGTAATGGGAGCCACAAAAAAAAATTTAAAATGAAAAACACTGCATACAAAGCTTAAATGCTTTGTGCTATGTTAACCAAGGGTCTCCGACACACGCACCGGCACGCACTTTAATGTGGAAGTTTGATGTTAGTGCAGCCCGCGAGTTTTGAACTAATAACGCTTGATAGCGTCATACTTGCCAACCCTCTCACTTTTCCCGGGAGACTCCCGAATATCAGAGCGTGATGACACTGCATTTGGCGCCCTCTACAGTCTGCCCTAACAGTGTACCTGCTCGACCACACGTAGAATGCAATTTCAGCTTGCTCACGTAAGTGACAGCAAGGCGTACTAACTCAGCAGCCACACATCTTACACTGACGGTACCAATACCCAGAATCCCATGCAGCCCTAACTCTTCCGCTCAACCAACGCACGGAGAGGGGGGGGGGGGGGGGGTGGTTGATGTGTGGGGGGATTTGGTGGTAGCGGGGGTGTATAATGTAGACCGGAAGAGTTAGGGCTGCATGGGATTCTGGGTAATGGTTGTGTTGTGTTTATGTTGTGTTACGGTGGGATGTTCTCCAGAAATGTGTTTTTCATTCTTTTTTGGTGTGGGTTCACAGTGTGGCGCATATTTGTAACGTAACAATGTTAAAGTTGTTTGATACGGCTACCGTCAGTGTAAGCTGTGTGGCTGATGAGTAAGTATGCTTTGCTGTCTCCTGTGTGTGCAAGTAATAACAACATGCAACATGTGGCTGGACTGGCACACTGTATGTAAATGCTATAGAGGACAATTACTGCAGTGCAATTAGGGCACGCCCTTTATTTAGTAATTAGAGTGTAAATAGGATTATTTTTTCCCTGGGAGTAATTTATGAGAGACACTGACATCCATAAATCTCCTGGGAAAATCGGGGGGGTCGGCATCAGAGTGGTCAAGGAGCCGCATGCGGCTCCGGAGCCGCGGGTTGCCGACCCCTGGGTTAGGTGAACGGTCTTTTGGGCTGAGTGATTGTGTGTGTTGATCAGGTGTTTGAATTGTATTGGCGTGTTCTATGGAGCTAGGAGCTAGCATATGAGCTAGGAGTTAGCATAACAAAGACGTAGGTGTTTTTATGCAGGATTAATTTGTGTCATATTAAATATAAGCCTGGTTGTGTTGTGGCTAATAGAGTAAATATATGTCTTGTGTGTATTTACTGTTTTAGTCATTCCCAGCTGAATACCAGGTACCGTGAGTATGCAGCCTTGGCTGCTAAACATTTGATAGCTTGACCGTATGTGCGCGTCACGTACGTAACTTTTTAAAAATATATAAGCTTTATGAACATTGGGTTAGGTGAACTGTCTTTTGGGCTGAGTGATTGTGTATGTTGATCAGGTGTTTGAATTGTATTGGCGTGTTCTATGGAGCTAGGAGCTAGCAGAGGAGCTAGGAGCTAGCATAACAAACACGTAGGTGTTTTTATGCAGGATTAATTTGTGGCATATTAAATATAAGCCTGGTTGTGTTGTGGCTAATAGAGTATATACTGTATATGTCTTGTGTTTATATACTGTTGTAGTCATTCCCAGCTGAATATCAGGTACCGTGAGTATGCAGCCTTGGCTGCTAAACATCTGATAGCTTGACCGTATGTGCGCGTGGTTGTGTTGTGGCTAATAGAGTATATATATGTCTTGTGTTTATTTACTGTTGTAGTCATTCCCAGCTGAATATCAGGTACCGTGAGTATGCAGCCTTGGCTGCTAAACATTTGATAGCTTGACCGTATGTGCGCGTCACGTACGTAACTTTTTAAAAATATATAAGCTTTATGAACCTTGGGTTAGGTGAACGGTCTTTTGGGCTGAGTGATTGTGTGTGTTGATCAGGTGTTTGAATTGTATCAACGCGTTCTATGGAGCTAGGAGCTAGCAGAGGAGCTAGGAGCTAGCATAACAAACACGTAGGTGTTTTTATGCAGGATTAATTTGTGGCATATTAAATATAAGCCTGGTTGTGTTGTGGCTAATAGAGTATATATATGTCTTGTGTTTATTTACTGTTGTAGTCATTCCCAGCTGAATATCAGGTCACCCCCGGCTCTCACAGCATCTTCCCTATCTGAATAGCTTCAACTCCCCACTAGTCCTTCACTTGCACTTTACTCATCCACAAATCTTTCATCCTCGCTCAAATTAATGGGGAAATTGTCGCTTTCTCGGTCCGAATCTCTCTCACTTCATGCGGCCATCATTGTAAACAATAGGGAACTTTGCGTATATGTTCAATTGACTACGTCACGCTACTTCCGGTAGGGGCAAGCCTTTTTTTATCAGATACCAAAAGTTGCGATCTTTATCGTCGTTGTTCTATACTAAATCCTTTCAGCAAAAATATGGCAATATCGCGAAATGATCAAGTATGACACATAGAATAGATCTGCTATCCCCGTTTAAATAAAAAAAATTCATTTCAGTAGGCCTTTAAAACTCACTGCCATTATGATGTGCAGTTCTGTTTTTAAATGACTTTAAGTCATGAACTATAGAAAGTATTTCAATGGTTGAAATCTGCTCTTTTGGGTGTTTATATATATATATATATATATATATATATATATATATATATATATATATATATATATATATATATATATATATATATATATATATATATATATTACATTACGGTAATCTACGTCACAGCAACTCCGAGAGGAACAAAGCAGAAAGCCCGAAACGCATGTGTCAGAAAAAGATGCGGAAACAGATTTTTACGTGATAATATAATCATATTGTAGGTGTTTATTACCCTTTGCATTCATATGTTGCTGTTTTTTACATTTTTGTTTTGCTTGATTGTAAAAGATGTCTATTGAGGAGCTGGTCTTTGAAGTAAAAGAGGAGTGATGTTCATATGTTGTTAATATTCAGTCTTTTATTGTTCTTAGTTAATTTTGTAAATCCCACTTTTTTTAATTTTCCTGTATGTGTCCCATTTAGTAAATAACTGTAAAATTCCATTCCGTTTTTTGAAGTGGTCAGTCATAACTTTTTTAGAACTCTAGCGGATATTGTGACTTTTGGTATTAGTGTTCCTGAAAAAAGGGACCCAAACACAAATACTGTACAGGAGATTTTTACAGCTAAATGTGTATTTATCATTTATATGTGACCCTTACAATTAGTAGTCACAATTGTTTTGTAAAATGAATGTGTAAATAGAGTATCCTAATTTAGTTTGAGGTATTTTCATATCTAAAGTCACAGTTTAAGTGTATGTTTCCAAGCTAAATGCCACAAGACATGTTGTTCCGCCACGCCAGCAGAGAGACCACTCATATAGGAAAGGAGGGACATGGGAGGTGCTTATTAGTGCTTCCGTGTCTCAGTCAGGTCACACCCTGCAATGACAAAGCAATCAATCACTCCGTGTCTTCTTTTTATTCCTATAAAACAGGTCGGTAAAGTGTGATAATATTAACACATTTGTCTCCAAGCAATTATAAGCGTTTCTGAATATAGAAATATCGAAGTATGTTTAAAAGTGTGTATTTGTGATGAAATGTGTAACGTTCAATAAGCAATGTCTCCCTTTGTGTGCGAGCGCGTGGTTGGGCGGGAATAGCGGCGGCAGTGAACTTGTTGAAGATAAACTGTGATTGTTAAGAAGTTTTATAGGTATAGTCAGGTAACAATGTGTGTAATTGTAATTGATTTATAATGACAGTGACAATATAGAAAAAAGCGTTCAAGAAAGCAGCGATATTAAAAAGAAGCAATGTCAGGATACAGTACAAACATGAAAAATGAAGAGGTTTATTAAAGCAACAGTACCGCTACGTGATGCTTATACACGAGAAATATAGTGTTGGGGTATGTAACGATCAATCCTCCATGTTTTTGTGGATTTGTTTTATCATTTCAAAAGTAAAGGTGTAATTGTTTAACGATGTGAATGAACAAATGTAGAATTTAAATTACATTATCGAAACCATTTGGATGTGATTAAAAGCACAATAGAAATGCAAATGAGAGTAAAGAAATCAAGAAATGTTTCATAAAAGAGTCAAGTCACACCCTGCGATGACAACGCAATCAAGCACTTTGTGTCTCCTTTTTATTCCTATAAAACAGGACACACCATATTGAACACTGGGACCAGGCTACTCAGTGCAAGGCCTGTAACATATACACACCTACACCTTGGCCCCCCAGACCATTTTTTTTCTCTCAATGTGGCCCCTGAGTCAAAATGTTTGCCCAGCTCTGGTGTAGAGTCCCATTAGGCTACTGTTTATTTACCTGAACCAGTGCAGATTTGGGCGTATTTTGAAAGTTTTTGAGGCAAATATAAAAGCGATCAAAATGGGATGGAGTGTTTTTTACACTCTTAAGAAAAATATATTTTTTAAAGATTTAAACCATTTATCATCACCAAAAGGTTACTGCTACCTCACTTCATCTAACATTCACGGTATTTAGAGAAGAAAAGATTGGAGACACATCGTGTCTTTACATCTTGACGGGTCCTCAAATTAAACATTAATTCGTAAAAGAGAAAGTTGGACTTATTCGTGCATTGGTAAGTAATATATTTGATTGACATAAGTGCTGTGCTGCTGTGATTGTGACGCTAATGAGAGAAAGGATACGTTTGTTTGCGCTTGATTTCCTGCTACAAATATTAGTTTAATCTACAATGCATGTCTACAGTGTTTTTTATGATGTGAAGTATATTTTGTCTCATTATTTAGCTGTATATGTCCCTGTTAGCGATATCAAGATACAGTATATGCTGTTGAGCCTACAAGAGATGTGTTCATCTAGTTTAATAATATTATTAAGGATATTTTCTTGATGCTAACACATCACCAAAGATGCTATAATGTGGTCATCCGTGTGGAATAAAGCACTTGGCTTTCCTGCACAACAGCTAAGCTAAGCATTTGTTTTCTGTTATGAAAATCGAGATAGAAAATATGGTGGATTGTACCAACAATAACAATATTTATTACTAGGACTTAACATGACGTTAGTTTATTTGCACCCCAGGTCTTTGTAGTTATATTTAGCAGAGGTGTGGACTCGAGTCACATGACTTGGACTCGAGTCAGACTCGAGTCATGAATTTGATGACTTTGGACTCGACTTGACAAAATGTAAAGAGACTTGCAACTCGACTTAGACTTTAACATCAATGACTTGTGACTTCACTTGGACTTGAGCCTTTTGACTTGACATGACTTGCTACTTTCCCCAAAACCTAAAGCTTAAAAAGTTATTTGGGAGCGCTCCGTAGCTTTCATTTTGTACGTGTCTGTCTATCAGCGTGTGTGCTGCGTGTCAGCGTGTGTGCTCTCAGTACAACAGCCAATCAAATTAGATCTACATAGTTTTCATCACACAGCATTGATCCAATCAAATTGCAGGACAACCAATGAACAAGAGTTGTCAAACAACGTGCCAGTGAGAAAGATTTATACCAAAGTTGGTTTCGTTCGGGTATAAAAACTACGACTTGGTCAACGAATTGCCGTATGCAAATCACGCAGTTCGAATATTACAGACGGAGACGCAACAACTTCCAACTTCGTTCGACATTTGAAGTTGCACAAAGAAGGGTAAGTTTTGAATGTAAGATAACGTTTATTGGCTAAGTAACATGACTTTTATTTGCTGTGTAGTTAAATCAGTGAGGCTGTAAACTCACTGCTAACGTCATAACCATAGACATCTTATAAGGGTACACAGCATCGAGCGCTACTGCCTACTGGCGCAGACGAGACGCGGGGCCGCCATCTTGGAGTGGTGATCCGCTCCACTCCGTGCAATTCATTGGAGCAATGAACTGTCAACGCATTTAATTCATTTTACCTCACTGAATACCAATCATTTTCACGCGCTTTTTTGTCATACGTGTAGCTACGATAACGGACACATGTTTTATTATTCATAGTTTGCTTAACAGTAATTGAATATTCTTATACGCTATAAGTGACCAGACGTCCGAGATTAAAACTGGGAATATAATCCCAGAGAAGGGGGGAAAAAACGGTCAGCTATTTTTAAATTGAAGAAACAATATGATTACGTTATATATACATGCTACATAAACAATGTATGAATACATTAGATATCTATATATCTTATAGACCGTATCTCTGTTGCTGCAGCAGCAGAGAGTTTATTCTGTCGTGACACTTTGTATTGATATTTTGTATTACATTCTTCCCTTAAATGATCATGTTTACAGTGATTGTTATATATGTATTTTTTATGTATGTCGCTTTGGATAAAAGCGTCTGCCAAATACTTAAACATATATAAACACCTGAAAGTCTTTATATCAGCTAAAACCACCAATCTGTTTCACTGGATTCAGAATAAAACCAAATTCTGTTTTACCCAACAATGTTAGTATTTGAATATTGTTACTTGAAGACTTATTCCTGGTTACAATTATACTGTTAAGAAAGTATTGTCTTATATTTTGCCTAAAATGAGAATGCATTATAATCAATGGCGGCTGGTGAATTTTGTTTTAGGTGGGGCTGAAAGTTTGTAAACCAAACCCCTGTAGGGGGGTCATCCTCCCCCAGAAGATTTATTTGTGATTTTCACATACAAATATTGAAGATCTTTGCTCCTTCTCAACTCTGTGGTAATGTTATTTTCATAAAATACAACCAATAGTACATTAATGTCAAATCTTACTTGTGAAAAGTAATCCCCCGATTCCTATTTTCAACAGTCCGCTCATTTGAGCAGGAAAACGCTGAACACCAGCCCGGCATCTTTTTGTTTTCTACCTGTCAACTGTCAGTTTAGGCTGCTCGCCGGCTCCTCATCACCACTTCAAGATGCAAATTGCTCGCGTCACAGCAACCAATATTGCGTCTACTTATAAGATGTTTATGGTTGTAACGTCATTTCAAACACGGCAATATGTTGCGTCCACTGCAGTTTGCTACCTTATTCATACTTTTTGTCAAGTGATTTTTTAAGCAGGGTTGCATGAGGTACCTATACATAACGTTACGTTAGTCAATGTATCACACAGTAACATAACGTTAGACGGCGGTCAGCAGCACCGCGTATTTTAGCCACCTACAAAAAGACAAACATAGTCAAATAAAGGTCAGTTAAAATATATACTATATTAAGAATACGTGTACATATTGCATAGGGCCCTGACATCTAAAAAGTACAACTCTGTTCATTGTTATGTTCATGTATTTGTTATGTTTTTCATGTGTACGCACACATCAACACACATACAGTATGAGATGAGATCAATGAGATAAGGTAAGAACAGAATAGAAACTGCTGTGGAACTAGTTACGATGCAATATGCCATGGAAATACAATGTTAACACTTTTGTACAAATAAGTACAGTTGCACTTGTTTTTGGAAATGTGTTTATTCTGTAAAGGAATGAGTTAAATGTTTTAAATTGTTTAAACTATTAAAATGACTGGTTAATAGTGCTATTATGAATTGCAATGTCAGTACTATTTTCTTTCCTGCTATTTCAAATGCACTTGTTTTAATAAATAAATACAGCGGTTTAAAAGCATACACAATCTGTGTAAAAATATTAGTCTGTGGTCAAAAGGACTCGAAACTCAAAATGCAGGACTTGTGACTTGACTTGAGACTTTCCAGTCTTGACTTTGGACTTGACTCGGGACTTGCCTGTCTTGACTCGGGACTTGACTCGAGACTTGAGGGCAAAGACTTGAGACTTACTTGTGACTTGCAAAGCAATGACTTGGTCCCACCTCTGATATTTAGATATAGTAACCACAAAAGAACACAAACTAATGCAATCTCTTGTCCTTTCTTTACCTTTAGTTCTGCTAAACACTACTAATATAGTACGGAATAAACTCGATTGCATCACAGAAAATGTTTCAAACAAATCAAATGTTCAAACAAACATTTTGCAAAGCGATCACTGCAGACACAAGCGGTCCGATTGTATTCCACAAGATGATGAAAGTGATATTTTTAAGAGCCATTTCCTTCGACGTGCTTTCTTTTTTTCCTGACTTTATTACCTTTAAGAACCACTTCTTTTGGGACTCTATGAAAGCTCTTTCCTACCTCACTAATGGAACACCCAAGAACAGAACAGCAATACAGCATTTACTGATCAAAATCTACACTCACTCTCACTTGTTTTAATGCTATGCTCAAGATGCTTGACCATCGTGTGAATTAAGCCGCGAAGAAGAAAAACGGACATGATGTCATATGCAACCCCTTTCTTCTTTGGTTTAATGGCGGTTGGCTAGCAACCTTGTGGTGTGCTAATGCCACCTTCTGATGTGGAACGAGATGGAATCCTACTCAATATTAGTTTATTTAACCCTGTCTTTTTTATTTTTTATGTGATACTTTGTATCCTACGTGTTCTGAGTGCAATCCTAAAATATCTTCCACAACTAACCTAACCTAAACTGCTCTTTTTCTAACTTATTTCCCTTTCTCTTTGTATTTCCTAAAATGTATTAAAAACTGTCCCACACTTTCTATTTGTTGACAACAGTCACACACAGTATTATGTTTCCCTATCAATTTTAATGAGATATTTAGATATGTATGTCCTAATCTCATTCTAGTAATAATGTCTTCTTACGTCTTATTTCTATTCCCTCTCACCTACTCTCTTCTGGACTTTGTAATACTCTCTACCTTTTGTTTCCTTATTCCAATTATCCTGCTACTCGTTTTTGTGTTCTCTTACAACTATATTCTTCACTTCTTCTTTACTGTGGTTAATCTCTGTGTTTACGTCTGTTTAGCGGTTGCTTATTAACAGGGGTGGAGAAGGCCGTCTTCGAACGGGCTCTTGGTGTCAGGGGGACCTGCCAATATCCCTTTGAGAGATTAAGGGTGCTGACAAAGCGTGCCGGGCCTAGTCGTTCGATCAGTTCATTTACCCTTTGCATCGGGTAGGCGTCGAACAGGCAGACCTCGTTCAGTTTCCTAAAATTGTTACAAAACCATCTGGTTTTGCGACAATAACGATGGGGCTCAACCAGGGGCTATGGTACTCTTCAATGACCCCAAGCTCCAATATTTTCCTCACTTCCTCTTGTACCGCCTTCCGACGGGCCTCCGGCTGTTCCAATATACGGTCCTGCCATTTGGGGGCCATGGCGCACCAGCCACATTTCAAAGGATGATGGACCGCATCCTCTGACCCTTCCGCCAATACGCCGCAGTCTATTTGGATGACATCATCATCCACAGTAGCTCATGGAAGCTTCATCTACGCCATCTGGAGGCGGTATTGGGAGCGCTCAGGCAAGCGGGGCTGACAGCAAATCCGAAAAAATGCAGGTTGGGGCTCCAGGGGACAGACTACCTGGGCTACACTATAGTCACAGACAAGAAAGGTGGAGAGGATCCAGAATTGGCTCTGACCCAGCACGAGGAAGCAGGTGAAATCCTTCCTAGGGTTAGTGTCCTACTATCAAAAATGTATTAATACCTTTGCTACTGTGGCAGCCCCGTTGGATGACCTGACAAGCAGCCACCTGCCACCCGTCATGTGAGGTGGATGAAGGAGGCAGAGGAAGCCTTCCAGGTGCTCAGACAGGCGCTGTGTGAAGAACCAATACTGGTGTCCCCTGACTTCACCAGACTGTTTCTCCTTCAAACAGATGCCTCAGGCACTGGAATTGGGGTGGTCCTGGCCTAAGTGATTGACGGGGATGAGCATCCAGTGCTATATATCAGTCGTAAACTACTGAAACATGAGACAAATTATTCAACCGTTGAGAAGGAGGGCCTCTCCATCAAATGGGCCATTCATAATCTCTGGGGCGGGGAGTTTATGTTAGTGACCGACCACGCCCCCCTAAAAATGAATGGCCAAAAACAAGAATGCCAGGGTCACCAGATGGTTTGGGGGGAATGTGGAGTAAATCTATGGCCCAGCGTTCTATCGGAGGTAAGAGGTGTGCCCAGGTTCAGCACAGCAGACATGTGGCCTTAGGCAGAGTGGTTGAGGGGCGGTACCTACCTGCATTCCTCCTCAATCAGCTTGAGATGATGACATCTGTGTCTAATCACCAATGGAGGACACCTGGGTTCTGATCAGCCTGGGCCATAAATGCAGCAGCTTGAACCTGAGCTCATTCTACCTCTGCATGGGACGCTGTCGGGTGGTAACTTTCTCTCTAACAGAATGCTTGATGTATATACTGTGTACTAGTGATGGGTTGATGAGGCGTCATGAAGCATTTCGACACATTGCAAAACTGTATTGGTACTGTGTCAATAACGTGTCACTAAATACTGACATCTGCTGGACATTAAAAGTCCCTACAGGCAACCTATGGACCGACTCAATTGACACTGATTTTATGACCTAGTATATACAATAATATAAACCAAGTCATTGTATTTCATTTAGGATTATTTCATATCTTAATTTAAATAAAAATATATTTTTATCTTTTTTAGATACAGTCAATAAATAATGTGAACATGTATCGTGACCAGTGTTGGGACTGGTCACGATAACGTTACAGTAACGCGTTACTTTGTAACGCGTTACTGTAACGCCGTTAGTTTCGGCGGTAACTAGTAATCTAACGCGTTATTTTTTTATATTCAGTAACTCAGTTACCGTTACTACATGATGCGTTACTGCGTTATTTTACGTTATTTTTTATGTAGTATCGGCTAGAAACTGATGCGCTGCGGTGTCGTTCTTCTGAATCTTCCTCTGTCACACGCCGGAGAGAAGAAAAGAGGCATGTGTGTGTGTCTGGGTGTGGGTGTGGGGGGGAGGGACACACGTGATCCGCGGTTTGATATATAAAACAAAACAAAAAGTTGTTCGCATGCACGTTCAGTCCACACACAGCGTGGTCATGGCGAGCGGAGTAACGGAGGAGCTTGAACGCCCCGCGCCATTTAATCGGTGTGTTTATAGGAGCAGACTCCGTTGTGCCAGACGAGGGTTTTAAACACATGCTGAACGTGCTTGAGCCACGTTACGACATCCCGTCGCGCACCCACTTCAGCGATAAGATTGTGCCAGATCTTTATGAGCAGGAGAAGAAAAAAGTTGTGGATGAACTATCCCGAGCATCATCTGTTGCGCTCACGACAGACTGGTGGACGTCCAGGGGAACTATAAGCGCTCACTTCATCACAGCAGACTGGCAGATGAGAAGACACGCCCCCTCTACGAGAGTCCCCTTGCACAGGTACTGACACAAGCAGTGGAGGAATGGAAGATAAAGATATCCCAGTCACACGTGATAATGCCAAAAATCACATAAATGCAGTGAATGAGGCAGGACTGGGACCACAGATAGGTGCTTTGCACATGTAGTGAATTTGGCATCACATCTCAGTCAATAGGATGGATCAGGAAGGAGGTTTCCTAGCACAACAGCTGCTCATGTACTTAAGACAAAGCAAGAAATGCTAAAGCTGCCTACTCATAAAGCTCATACATAATGTCCAAACGAAGTGGAACTCCACTTATATGTTGGAGCAGCAGGCAGCTATATACTCTGCATTCACCCACAACACCCTGAAGAAAAATGTCAAATACATCATCACCCTGTCTGAAGATGATGTGAGAGTGGCAGAGGAGGTCCTCCGGGTGCTTAAACCCCTCAAAAGTGTTACATCTCTACTGAGCACTGAAACTTCACCATCCGTGTCAATGATCCTGCCACTGAAAACAAGGATTGTACAATCCATGGCTCCAAGTGTGGAAGACAGCAGCATCAGTCTTTATTTCACTATCTATGTTTCAAGGAAGATGATGTGCCTTCTTATGTTGCACTTTAAGTTGTTTTTTATTAATGGTCATTGGTCCAAGTTTAAAGAAAGGAGAAATGCCTTTTTATGTTGCACTGTTTTTCATTAATTATGTTAAAATGAAAATAAAAATGCATGTCAAGTTGATCAACAGATGGTATTATTCTCCAGTGCAATAACAGTATTGTAATGAAGGCTAAAAGGGCATTAATGGGAGCTTTAGAAACAAAGAAGAAAAAAAGAAGTAACTAAATAGTTACTTTTCACAGTAACTCATTACTTTTTGATGTAAGTAACTGAGTTACTTTTGAAATTAAGTAACTAGTAATTGTAACTAGTTACTAGTTTTCAGTAACTAACCCAACACTGATCGTGACTAGGATGGTAGAAGGTGGGGATTGAACCCCAGTAACCAGCCGATTGCTGTCACGGCCACTCTACCAACTTCGCCACGCCGTCATTCCTGTAACTTTCTCTAGTAACAGCATTCCATGATTAATATCAATAAATTAACATTAATAATAAATGACAGAAAAATAAGCACACTTATGACTGAAGAGTCATAGTGTAACTTTGTGTGGTGTTTGAATTGTCCGACTTTTTGTGTGGCCATAAACGCACCAGTGGCTTAGTGGTATGCGTGTTGTTGACGAACACCGTTGGGGCCGCTTGTTGTCACTGTCACTCAAAGTTGCATTTCAAAATTACACAGAATAAATGTGTTTATTTTGTTTAGAATTCAGATGGGTTTGATTTGGTGCGCGGCATATATTTGCTGTGCTGCGCACAGTGTGCGCAGAGGACGCTTGAGCAGTGCGCAATTGCGCAGGCGTGCACCTTAGAGGAAACGTTGCTCACAGGGCACAGATGAGGCGTCAGTGCGATACAGTTCGCGTATCGGTCACGTGACCAAAGCAGCTCATGATCGGTCACGTGACTTTCTAAAAGCGGTACGCGCACCGACACAAGGTATCGCTCTATGAGCTTGACGCATGCGCCGATGCATCTGTGTTGCCGGACCCATCACTACTGTGTACTAATTGATGCTTTGTCTGTTATCAGGCAACCAGTGTTGGACAAAGCTAAGGTGATCAAATGCATGATGAAAAGTATCCTGACCAGGAGGAAGATTTAAGTTGACTACATTTATTCACCCTCCCCCGCCTTAGTTAAATAAACCCCTTTTCGTGAGAACTGAGGCCTTCTCAGCATCTTGGTGTTGGGCAGTGTCATGCCAATTTTCTTCCCGTTACAAAAACCTTCCTACCCCCCATTTACTTCCGGGGTCATTTCCGCTTACGTCATTTCCTCTTACGTCACTGACAGCGATCGATAGCACTTCGTTTGACTCTTTTTTTATAATACAGCGTTAACAAAACGTCTGTATTAATCGGACAAGTATTAATCTGACAAATTAACTTGAGGATATTCCTGACTGCACATTTGACTCGTGGACTTATGCGGAAATGAATAACAGTGTACAATAAGTTAATTCATTATCAATCAACATTATCAAACTTTATTAAAACTAAATTTATTCGTTAAATTCAGTTTTTTTTAGTTCTCTGTGTAAGTGAACTAAATTAAAATGACATTTATGTGCACATATGTACCTCAGTGAAGTCAGATGACCCGTGGTCAGACAAACGACAATATTTAGAATAAGAACATAAAAATAAAGAAAAACCTTGGGTATTTCTTCAAGACTTTAAAATGAGGCAAAAAACTGCAATGTAAAATGATTTTTTATTGTTTACAAATGTTTTGTTCCAAACATTGCGCGAGCTGCACCTAAAGAATGGGGAACACAGATAAAGGACAAAGTGTCAATTATAATCACAAGTGGTGGTCACTTCAGAAGTAGACATGTTATAGTGAAAAGCTCTTAAACCACATCAAGGTACAAACCAATAAAGGTTATTAGATTATTATTTTTGAACCAGTTATTTTTTTCCCCAGCTTACATATTTCTCCAATCATTTTTTTTATGGAGAAACATAGGTATGATACAATTTATTCACTTTTGTGTCATGGCATACCAGTACTGTATTCAGTTATTCTTTGATGACGCAGTCGATGGCCTGGACTGAGTTTCTGGATACCCTAAACACTGGCTGAAGAATGCCCTGCAATAGGCCGCTCGCCTTGTCTGTCCAATAACAGAACCTCTGGCCATGCCTTTGGGGAAATTGAAGAAAAGCTCTTCAGATTACAGTTACTAATCCATCCATCCATCCATTTTGTACCGCTTGTCCCTTTTTGGGGTCGCTATAGCCTATCTCAGCTGCATTCGGGCGGAAGGCAGGGTACACCCTGGACAAGTCGCCACCTCATCGCAGGCAGTTACTAATCATGATAAACAATACATCAGATATTTCAAGAAGTTGTCCTACCCTTCAATGCCAAAGCGCTCCATTAGAAGGACACACCACCAACGCCGGATTGACTGCATGTCCAGCTAGAGCAGATATAACAATGAGTTAATTATTTTTACCTCTCAGAGCCGCTTATTTTGAAATCTTTAAATATCTAAATACTTACCACATTGTAGTAAAAAGTAGTGTCCGTACAGAGCCAGAGGGAGTACTAAAAATAGAAAATAGTAATTTTTCTGAGCACATGTAATAATTGTGTAATGAAAAAAATATCTACTAAATTGATGAAAAGAGCCGTCAACATCAATACTGGAAATGTGATAGATAGGAATATCTCTGGAAGCAATAATTGCAACCAAATATTTTTGTAATTTGATGCTGTGTTTCACATCATTGTGGGGGAAGTTTAAACTACTCTTCTTCTTTAAAAATGCTCAACTTACCATGAGCATGAAAACACCACAGTCATTCCCCGAGGTCTGGCGTGGGATCTCCTGGTAAAACACATTAGCACCATGAAAATGTATACAGCCTTTGGGTTTACTACAAGAAATTTGTATTTTATAGAGTAAACCTATTACCTGCATGTCTTTTCCAGTGAGCTCACTCCAGCTTCCTGGGACGATGTGCTGCGCAATGCTCATGCAGTAAAAAAGCCAAATGTGAATAAAATAAAATGCAATAAGCCACTTGGCATATTAAAACACGAAGACAAATTGTAAATAAACAACTGAAAATTCTATTAGAACACTGCCAAAGCATGAACAAAATCACGTTTCACCAGTACTGGTCCATGACTCTGTGGTAGGGGACCCCTGTTGCACACCACTGGAACATGGCTAGAATGGGAACATAGCCGAAAGAAGAACATGTCTAAAACATGAGCATAGCGGGGAAGGGAAAGATGACTAGAACAGAACCATAGCCAAAACCAGAACATGGCTGGAACAAAAAGTGGCCAAAATGGAACTGTGGCCAGGATTATTATAAAGGGACCTAAAGATGGCTCTGTACACCTCATCACCAAAACCAGATGGCCAAAGGGCAAACTGAGAGTCCAGCAAGAGAATTTCTCTCTTTGCCGGCCGGCCTCAACACCTACAATGGTCAATGCAGAAAGAGGCATAAATAATGTAATTGCACAAGAATTATAAGATATCTCCAGTATTTTTATTTTCAACACTTACACAGAGAAGGTAATTCTCTGGCCCGTTGTGCTTGCTCCACGCTGGGAAGAGGAGTGCATCCTTTAGATGTGCATCCCTCTGTAGTAAACATTTAGGAATATTTTAGAAAGAAAATTCAGATTAGTGTAGCTATTATCATTCAAATTTCATTGTACTCACTGGAAGGCTTGACATTGGATCGACGTCTTTGTGCTTCCACGTTGGTACAATATACATGTTGGCAATGAAGACATCTTTGCCCTATAACAGTTTTGAATCCAAAAACATGAGGATATGTGAGGTTTTATATTAACCATTGAATCAGATTTTTTAATGACTAAAAGCAGCCTCTGTTGTGCAGCTCTAAGAAATCATACATGTCTCTGAGCAGCTTCCTGAACCAGCTGGAGGCAAGCATTTCCCATCGGTCATCACATTACAGATGTAACAAAGTTATACATATCCATGGAATAAGCAGTCAAGTGAAACAAACATAACAGTTACAGTACTGACCGTGGAGTCCATGCCTCTGGACAACCCGAGAGACCAAAACTCTTCTCGGGTTAAACACACCCCTCCCTCTTTAACGATCAGTTCCATAGCTGGACGATCGCAGGCCAAAACATACTCGAGCTGTTCATGAGAAAATTTTACATTACTCGACTTGAAGATAACCTTGGCCACTTCACAAAGCAATAAATGTATATATTTTTAATCATATACTGGCTCCAATGTCAAAATTTTACTCAATTTGAAACCTGCTCACCAGTTGTTTCTGGTCGGGGTGCAGCTCCTTTTTCCAGGGTGATGTGGGGCCAGCATATGTATGGTTTGTGAAACAATGACACTGGACATGTGTCAATCATACAAATAGTTAGAAAGCTACATGTATGGACACATAAACACTTTTTTTCTGAAAAAGTACCTCAGTTTCTTCCTCCGATGATGAAGTCAGCATTTCAGCATCTCCTGGAAGCACAGGGCCTGAAGGGGAATCCTTTGGCCAGCCAGGGTGAGTCCCTAAATGAGAGAGGAGGCATATTATGATACAGGGGAGGGATTTAAAGATCTCTGAACAAAAATTGCCTGTAAACAGCATTCAGTTTGACATACTCGGGCGCAGAGGTTTCAGTGATGCATACGGGGTCATCATATGCTTGGGCTTTCCATCCAGGGTCTCCAGCCTAACCATATTGTTTGGAATAACCTCCATAACTCTGTAACATCAAGGGAATGAGTTCTGGCTTGGTCATCACCAATATGACAATCATGAAACATTTTACCAGTAACGTTGTGGTTAGAATTCAATATTGCATTCAAGCATGTGAGTACATTCAGACTGAATTACAATCCTAGAGTACAATAGTCAAAGACCACCATTTACTTGGTTTCCAATCAAATAATTTTTTCTTTGCAAATGTTTTCGCAGATAACAATCAAACAGATGAAAAAAAAGCCATCAGTGATACTTTTGGTATGAAATGTAATGGGACATTAGATAAGCATACCTGTAGATGGTCTGGCTCCAGTTTGGGTCCATGGTTCGCCCAGGTCTCCCTTTCTTCCTCACATCCTTCTTGAGGACCTCCATTCCAGGTTGGATGATGAAGCGCTTGACCCCCTTCTTCATCCTCTGCCGGTTTGACAATTTCTGTCTCTCTTGGGCCCTCTCCACATTGTTGATCACCTTAATTGATTCAAGATGTTTAGATTACAGAGCATTTAAAGAAAAATAAATAACTAAATATTAACCAGTAGCCATTAAGTAATCATCCTTCAACAGTACCCGTTGTCATACATCAACATAATGAGTACCTTTCCAAAAACGTCCTCAACTCGGAGCTGCACAAAGGCCTCCAGAGAACCAGCCTGGTAAGGAGCTGCCATCACCTCAGGACACTCAGTTGTAACCTTTAACACATTGAAAGACAACACAGACTTTTAAGTATGAATTTATGGCTACAAAGACACTTTCATCTACACAGGAGCGTATTGTTTTGTTCAAAAGGCTGTGGTTATATTAGGGTCCTGGAATGTATGAATGGCACGAATATCATTTCTTATGGGAATATTTGTCTCACAAAATGAGTTTCACATAATGAGCTCGTCTAGGAATGAAATGAACTCGTATTGCGAGGTACCACTGTGTAATGAGCACTCATTTTGATTTGACCTACATAGAGCTAAATAAAAACAAACCACCTACCTCCGTAAACATCCGTGCCTCTCGACCAAACATCAGGCGAAAGGGGGAGTACCTGGTCGATGCCTGTACACAGGTGTTATGGGCATACACTATCTCCCTTAGCTTGTCCTCCCACTTCTCCTGTTGGCCCCTGATGGTCTTCCCAATAGACACTTTAAGGGTTTGGTTCGTCCTCTCATCAAGCCCATTGGTCTGGGGGTGGTATGCTGACGAAACCCCATGTTCAATGCCCAACTCCTTGAAAGCTACCTCAGCCTATACACGAAAAAGGAGTCTGTTACTTGTGTTTTGAGGAATGTGTGTGTCTGCTAAAAATATGGCCAGTTTAAACGTGCAGTTGTAGAAAAAGACAGTTACCTCTTTCTTGAATTCAGTGCCCTGGTCAGTGAGGATAACTTCAGGCAAACCATGAGTAAAGAAAATGTCCTTCAAGGCCTGTGGGGCACCACAGAAATTAAATTAGTACAACTAATAATTACAATAGAATTGTGTATATATATATATATATATATAAATTATGCACTTTAGTGGCTTTTTCCCTTTCTGATTATGGCCATGGGTAAGTGAAACACCAAAATATAAAGAATACCTCCTTCACATTGGCTGCTGTCTTTTTTGGGAATGTTCTTGCTTCAACCCACTTGGTGAAATAATCGGTCAAAGTGAGACAATATCTGTTCCCCTTAGACGACTTTTTCACAGGTCCAAAGAGGTCCACACCTAGAGGATGAATTCCAGTTCTCAGTTTAGCAAATATTTGAATGTGGACTGAGTTTTTGTATAGTTGTGCGTGAAAAGGTGAGGGATGTGTGAATAAACCCACTCACCAACCATGTACCAAGGTGATACGACCTTGATGGGCTTCAGCTCAGGCGCCTCGGTCTTTAATTTTTCAAAGCGCTGGCAGTCAGGACATGTGCGCACCTAAAAGCAGTAATAAAGGGAAACATATTGTAGATATGATTTGATTCCACAACACTTTGCGACCTACTACTAACTACTAACCTGAGTGTTTCAACTAAAAATAAAAATTAAAAGCAAATATCTTCCTTCTAGGAGCTTGCTTACCCAATCCAATGTGTCCTGTGTGATGGACCGCCAATAAAACCGGGGAGCAATCTTCGCTTGCATCCTCCGTGGTCCAAAATGGCCTGCATGGGCTTCGGTTAACACAGCCACTTTCTCCTCCTCTGTCAAAATGACCCTTTTGTTCCCATGGTACAGGACCTCTTCTACACAGGACAGCAGCACACACAATATTGTAGTGAAATGGTTTCAACAATAATGTTGATTTAAAGTACAGACATTTAACAGTATTATATATTAATTAATATTAGTGAAATTGTTTCAACAATAATGTTGATTTAAAGTACAGACATTTAACATTATTATATATTAATTAATATTAGTGAAATGGTTTCAACAATAATGTTGATTTAAAGTAGTACAGACATTTAACAGTATTATATATTAATTAATATTAGTGAAATGGTTTCAACAATAATGTTGATTTAAAGTACAGACATTTAACATTATTATATATTAATTAGTGAAATTTTTTCAACAATAATGTTGATTTAAAGTACAGACATTTAACATTATTATATATTAATTAATATTAGTGAAATGGTTTCAACAATAATGTTGATTTAAAGTACAGACATTTAACATTATTATATATTAATTAATATTAGTGAAATGGTTTCAACAATAATGTTGATTTAAACTAGTACAGACATTTAACAGTATTATATATTAATTAATATATTTTGCACGTTACCACGAAGACAGAAGTTCCCAGCAGCGGCCCTAACACTCCGCTTGAAATGTTTCGAAGCCTGCTGGTGTTTGACATAAGTCCCCTGGGAAAGATAAAGACAAATATCATTTAGTGACACCACCATTTTCAGGAGATTTGGATTCTATCGATCGCTGTCAATGACGTAAGAGGAAATGACGTAAGTAAAAGGAAATGACGTAAGAGGAAATGACCCCGGAAGTAAATGGGGGGTAGGAAGGTTTTTGTAATAGGAAGAAAATTGGCGTGACAGCTGCGTCTACAGCTTTATTCAGTTCTTTTATTGCATCTTTACACTCCTGTGTCCACCACGGCACTATCTTCCTTCTTTTCCCTATTCTACTCCTTGGTATGCTTTGTTTGACTGTGTGACATACACAAATGTGTTGTCACATTTTTGTTTTTTTATGTATTTGCTTTTGTATTTTTAAGAGCCTCAGTGTTCAGTAGAATGAGCAGTGAACTGATAATTCAGGCACAGGCCTATTCCACCTTTCGCCACCAGGTGGCAAAACCCCTTCTGTGAGACAGGTAGTATAGGTGGTCACGTGACGTCTTCTCTTCAGATGAACAAGGAAAGAGAAACGTAACAACACACAAGCTGACTCTGTCTCCTTTTTGTCCTGTTTTATCAGGTAAATACAATATTAGAACATACTACATGTTCTCTATGAGCACTTTATGGTGTAAAGCAAAGATTCTCTTGGTTCTTTACCAGAAATGTCGTGATTTTGTAGAACTTTGATGTGTGAAGTGAATCTCAGTGTAAACATACAGATTCATGGCAGCCATGTTACTGCTGCTTAAAAACGTGTCCTTTTGTTTGTTTCTGTGACAGTATTATGTTGCTCCCTGCAGTATTTGAAGCTCCGTTTTTCTAGTGTTTTATATGAGTGATGCCTGTTGCATTTGAGACAGTATATTTTCGTTTTTGATTTAGTTAGTTGTTTCTCTACTGAAGTGCCTTGTAATGAATCTTACTAGTCCATTGTGTTATGCCAATGCAGTATTTAGCCTACCTTTTGGGGTCCATATTTTGTGAATTGTGGTTTCATGATAAATGCCAATTCATGGTTTGGATAAATAAGTCCATGTTTATGTGGAACGTTAAAGGACAACTCCGCTCTAAAAATATAATTGGTAAATGCCAACGTTAAGAACCAGTTGATTGATACTGTGAACATAAAACATATGGGAATATGAAGGAAATGATGTTTATTGTGATTTTGATGATGATGTGTAAGAAAAGAAGAAGATATGGGTTTATTGTAATTTTGTGAATGTGATAATTGAATACTGAAACTCTTTAAACAGAAAGAAAGAAAGTGAATTAAGTTAATAATTGTTTAATAAATCAGATGAACAAGGAAAGAGAAACGTAACAACACACAAGCTGACTCTGTCTCCTTTTTGTCCTGTTTTATCAGGTGAACAACACTGCAGAGCAGTTTGTAAAATATAATCTGTCAACATAGCCACACCCCTGGGGCGTGTTACAGATTCTTGGGGGCTCGTCCGGGATTGGCTCCTCCCACCGACCTGGAGTCGATCCCAAAATCTACATCGGTGACCCAGAGAGAGAGACTTGCCGATGCGACGTGTCGGACCTGTATTACACAGACCTGGTGATGCGACGTGCTGAGTGCGTGGCCCAGAGGGAAAGCTGCTGATGCGACACGTGGTGCCCTGAGCCGAAGGAGAACTGTCATTCGCTGAGAGCAGAGACTGTTTGAGAGACTTGGACTGAGCGACGAGTGGTGGGAAAGGGACTTGTCATGGCGGACAGAGCGAGGAAGAACCTGGTCTGGGAGATCAGGAAAGGCCTGCTTTCGTTGTCACCTGAAGAACTTTTCCAAATTGCCAATGGTGTCGGCCCAGTTCTAGACGAAGATCCGTCACAGCTCGACAGTGAAGACGTGAATGGGTGTTTCGACCACATCCAGGAGTTCATGCACAGTAAGCGACTGCTTGAGTCTGAAGATACCGGTATGGTTGAATTACTTTTGTTGAAGGATGCTATTGATAAGGTCATGGAATCTCACAGTAATGTTACTTTACCAGTTGATTCACATGCACGTGAAGAGCCAGAGCTCATTGATTTAGCCTCTGGTGGGGTCAGCCAGCCAGACACAGCTAATGTAACTGGTCTAGTTAGTGTAACCTCTGATGATAATTCTCAGTTACACACTGCCTCAGGTATTGCTACTACAGCTAACTCAGTAAATGTTATGCCAGATGATATTCAGAAAATGCTTGAAAGTTATGAGGATTTGAGTAAGAAACTACGCCAATTCATGAGTGTGCCCACCTCACATCCAACCTCACAACCCACACTCCAGAGTGTGCCCACCTCACAACCCACACTCCAACACCCTCCTCCATCAAACAACAACACACCATTCCTGCTCATGCCCACTTCTCATCCTCCCCCACAACCTGCACCTGTACAGCACATTCCACTGAACAACCCACCATTCATACCCATGCCCACTTCACACCTTACCTCAAAACCCACACCTTTACAGCTTCCTCCCCAGAACCCTGACACCCCACACCATACACACGAGAAGATGGTGTCCCTGAGAGACTTGTCTTACCTTCACCGCCGTGAATTTAAAGTGCAAGGGGGCCAGATCGGTGATCATTCTTCTGACATCAGCTACACTAGCGTATGCCGGCAGATCGACGAAGGATTAAAGGAGAACTTCGGTGACCTTGAAATAGTGAGAGGTGTACTACGGATCATTAAGCCTGGAGATTTCAAGGACATGCTCATGAATAAGGAGGATATGACCGTAGCAGAGCTCAAGGGTTTCCTTCAGTCTCACTTGGGAGAAAAGAGCAGCACAGAACTTTTCCAAGAGCTAATGTGTGCTAAGCAAAATGAACATGAGACCCCTCAACAGTTCCTGTATCGTGTAATTGGTCTGAAGCAGAGAATCCTGTTTACATCGAGACAAGCTGAAACTGAGATTAAGTGCAGCCCAGAGACAGTCCAAGGTGTCTTCCTGCACACCGTGTACCAAGGAATAGGACACAAGCACAACGATATCCGCAGAGAGCTAAAGCCCTTACTCTCTGACAGCACAGTAACCGATGAGACAATCCTGAAACATGTCATGAAAATAACAAGCGATGAGAGTGAGCGGCGACGCAGATTGGGATCACTACCCCGGCAGAAGCAAACAGCTGCACATAGTGCCCAAATGGAGGTAGAACCTGCAAAAGAGTCTAACCCGAAGAAAGAGACTGTTGATCGTAAAACCAAGACAGACAATATACTACAGCTCACAGAGAGGATCGATGTGTTGACTAAGCTGGTTGACTCATTGGCTGCAACTGTGGAGAAAGATCGTGCCTGTCGATGTTCGTCACCTAAACCTCAAGCAGGTAGGAAAGAGAGACAGTATGGCTGTCCAAAGTGTCTTGAGAAGGGTCTACAGGACTGTAAACACTGCTTTTACTGTGGCGAAGAGGATCACCGAGCAGTAGGCTGCTTGAAAAAACCTAAGCGCCAGGGAAACGAGAGCCGGTTGCTGACGAGGGACAGCCAGTAACCGGAGCGACCTCAAAGTCCCAGTCTGAAGATGTACAAAAGCTTGAGGCTCACAACAACCACAGCTGTGGTGAAGATAACCCTCAGAGAACAACTGCAGAGGCAGTTACTGTGAACAGAGGACGGCGTCACAGAAAGGCGACTGCCCTGTCCTCACCCCACCCCTCACCCCCTAATGAACCGATTGCCAAGCTGATAGGCAAGAAGGCCTTAACCAACTGTCTCCTGAATGGCCTAGCAGTCAGTGCCCTTGTAGACACAGGGGCTCAGGTGAGCATTATCAACCATTCTTGGAAAGAGACCTACTTACCTGAGCTTGACATTAGACCGCTGGCAGAGCTTATGGAGGATGAAGAAAAGCTCAAAGTATATGCTGTGAATGGAGACCTCATTCCTTTCACCGGATGGGTCACTATAACTGTGAGCTTGCCTGAAAACAAAGACCCCGACTTGGCTATTAAAGTCCCGTTCCTTGTAAGCCACTTGCCCTTAGATACGCCACTAATTGGGTTCAATGTGGTGGAAGAACTGATCAAGGGGAAGCCAGAGAGACTACTCCCCATATTAACCCGTTTGCTAGGGGGAGCTATGTCGATTCCTGATGACACCGCTGAGACTATTGTGCACTTTGTCCAATCAAAGAAACCCAATACGCTTCAGGGACGTCTGAGAACAGGTCAACAGGACAAGGTCATCCCCGCTGGCAGTGTAATGTGGGTAAAGTGCAGACTCCCACCTAATCTTGACCCATCTGATGCCCTGGTGTTATTTGAGCCGGATGAGAGTAACGTTCAGTTGCAGCAGCTGGATGTCGGTGAGGGTTTGCTTGAGATCCAGAATGAGAAGAGCCCATATGTAGCTGTGCCTGTGGGAAACCACCTGAAACATGATGTTACGTTGCCGCGCAAATCAGCTATTGGTAGTGTCCAGCCAATTAAGAAAATAATTGAAACTGGCTCACCTGGAAAGGACACGAGAGTCCACAGTGTCACTTCCTCCCCTGCTGATGCAAGCCTGTCACAGCCACAATGGGAACCACCAGTTGACATAAGTCACCTAGATGAGGAACAACAAAGGGTTGCGAAAAGCATGCTGTATGAGGAGTCAGGAGCATTCGCCCGGGACACCAATGACATCGGGTGCATCCCAAGTCTACAGATGACGATCAACCTGAAAGACAACATTCCTGTGCAGAGATCATACTCTTCAATACCAAAGCCCCTGTTTGCTGAAGTGAAGGAGTACATTCAAGATCTTCTAGCAAAGGGATGGGTTGTAAAATCCAAGTCTCCGTATTCAGCTCCTGTCGTGTGCGTCCGCAAAAAGGATGGCTCACTGCGCCTTTGCATCGATTATAGACTTCTGAACCAGAAAACTGTTCCTGACAGGCACCCGTTGCCCCGGATTCAAGATCTGACCGACACACTGGGTGGCCATTCTTGGTTCAGTATCCTAGATCAAGGCAAGGCGTACCATCAAGGTTTCATTGACGAGGGTTCAAGGCATCTCACCGCCTTCATAACGCCTTGGGGGTTATATGAGTGGGTGAGAATACCCTTTGGCCTCTCAAACGCACCCGCAGCCTTCCAAAGGAGCATGGAAGAGATGTTATGCTCACTCAGAGATGAGTCCTGTATACCATACCTGGACGACATCCTTTGCTATGCGAAAACGTTTGAGGAACACGTGGAATGCGTCCGCAAAGTCCTGAAAGCACTCCAAGATCATGGTGTGAAGCTGAGACCCGAAAAGTGTGAACTGTTTCGCAGACAAGTCAGATATGTTGGTCGCCTTGTATCGGCAGCTGGAGTGGAGATTGATCCAAAAGACCTGGAGGCTGTGCAGTCCCTCAAAAGTAAGACTCCACAGACTGTTGGTGATGTAAGAAGACTCCTAGGCTTCCTTAGTTACTACCGCAGCTTCATACAGGACTTCTCACGCATCGCAAAACCAGTGTATGAGCTACTCCAAGGAAGATCTGTCACGTCACCAGTCCAGCCCCAGCGCGGAAAGAGCAAAGGTCCTCAGTTGGCCTCGAGAACCCCTGTGAACTGGACCAGTGAACATCAGAGGATACTGGAACAACTCATTGACCTACTTACCAACCCACCTGTCCTGGCCTATCCCGACTTCAGCCTGCCATTCTCACTGCACACAGATGCCTCAGAACAGGGTCTCGGCGCTGTACTCTATCAGCGGCAGGACGGCAAGTTGAGAGTACTGGGTTATGGCTCCAGAACCTTGACACAAGCAGAGAAGAACTATCGCTTGCACAGTGGGAAGTTGGAATTCTTGGCTCTAAAATGGGCGGTGTGCGAAAAGTTTAGAGATTATCTATTTTATGCCCCACACTTCACCATTTACACGGACAACAATCCCCTCACGTACGTTATGAGCACGGCAAAGCTCAATGCCGTTGGACACCGTTGGGTCGGAGAGTTGTCTGACTTCCGATTCGAGATCAAGTACAGACCTGGAAAGGTGAACATAGATGCTGACACCCTGTCCCGTCTTCCCCTCGACATGGACAAGTATGTAGCTGAGTGCAGTGAGGAGCTATCACAGGAAGTGGTGCGTGCTACCTGGGATGGAACTACAGCAGCCCAGAAGCAAGATGTAGCCTGGATCGCAGCCCTCACTCTCGCCACAGATACTGCTCCCGAACCCCCTGTCAGCATCCCCATCAGCCGAGACGAGCTGTTTGAAGCTCAAAGGGAAGACCCAGTGATTGCAGAAATCATTAAGCTGAGAGAGACAAATGCAGTGTTAACCAATGACACCAGACATACTGTGAGTAGAGCAGCAAGTAAGCTCCTCCGTGAATGGAACAAATTGCACCTGGAGCGTGGACTTCTTTTCAGACTGACCTCTGACAGAAAGCAGCTGGTTCTCCCTGCCAAATACAAACCAAAGGTCTTGAAGTGCCTTCATGACGATATGGGACACGTCGGTACAGAGCGAGTACTGTCCCTGGTAAGAGAACGCTTTTACTGGCCGTCTATGAAGAAGGAAGTGGTGGAGTATGTGACGAGGAGATGTCCGTGTATAAAGGAGAAGAAGCCAGTCAACCATGTCCGTGCTCCTATGGGCGCAATCACATCCAACACACCTTTGGATCTTGTCTGTATAGACTATCTGCACCTGGAGACCAGCCGAGGCGGGTACGAGTACATCCTGGTCGTTGTGGACCACTTCACAAGATTCGCTCAAGCTTATCCGACAAAGAACAAGTCCGGACGGACAGCAGCCGAGCGCATCTTTGACGATTTCATCCTACGGTGGGGATATCCAGGTCGTCTACACCACGACCAAGGCCGTGAGTTTGAAAACGAGCTCTTTAAGACCCTCCGTCAGAAAGCTGGAGTGGGACACTCAAGAACGACGCCGTACCACCCTCAGGGCAACCCGGCCGAGAGGTTTAATAGAACACTCTTGCAGATGTTAAGGACACTCGGTGCGAAGGAAAAAGAGCGATGGAAAGATCACCTCCAACATACCGTACACGCCTATAACTGTACACGTCACGAGTCTACTGGGTACTCGCCCTATTTTCTCATGTACGGGCGCAACCCCCGGCTCCCTGTAGACGTGTTGTTTGGTCTGATGGAAGAGAAAGACACTGTGTCCCACAAAAGCTATGCACAGAAGTGGGCGGGAAAGATGTCTGAAGCATACAAGATCGCCAGTGAGAACAGTAGACAGTCAAGTGAGCGGAACAAGTCCTACTATGACAAGAAGCTGAGAGGTGTGGTCCTACGTCCTGGAGACCGAGTCCTAGTAAGGAACCTCAACGAGCGTGGCGGCCCAGGCAAACTCAGATCGTACTGGGAAAAGAAGATCTATGTAGTCAAAGAGCAAGTAGGAGACAACCCTGTGTACGAAGTTCACCCTGAAGGTGGTGATGGACAGAGGACCAGAGTTCTCCATCGGAACCTGTTGTTGCTCGTCAATGACTTACCTGTTGAAGCCCCAGCGCATCCAGTTGAACCCACACCTAAGAGACAAGCTAAACAGAAACACTGTCAACCACGTCATGCCGATGTGAGAGAACACCAGAGCGACTCAAGTGATTCCGATTCTGAAGGAGAATACGGAGGGTACTGGTTGAGATTCCCTGTAAGAGAAAGAGAACAAACAGGAGAGGATACTTACCATACCATAACTACCTCGACCCCAAGGAATCCAGTCCGTGAAGAAGTCAGTGGTCCAAGCCGAGTACCTGCAAGGGAAAAGAGACAAGTGACAATACCAGTAAGAAGAGAAAGAGTTGATGAAACACTCACAAGAGAAGAACAAAGACCGATGGAGACACAACCAAACGCATACCTACCTGATCCGGAGTTACCTGAAGCTGGAAGTGAAGAGGATGAGCATGTCATTCCTGTGGAAGAAGAGGTTGATTTGCCTTCCCCTGTACGTGACACACCCGATGAGGTCAGGCGATCCGCAAGAGAAAGGAGACCAAGACAGATGTTCACATACCAGACACTTGGTGAACCGTCATTGCAACCACACCACGCTGTCAATGCAGTACATACATACACAACACCCTACTCCCCACCATACAATCCTTACCAGATTCCACCACCTTTCCTGTTTTCGCCTTACACCCCTTACCCCCATACACCCTATGCATTCAGCACACCAACAACACTTTTGAGTTATTGAAGTTTTGTTTTGAGATCTTTTGAAAGAAAAATGGTTTGAAATGTCAGGAGCCACTTCTTATTTTGTCAGGGAGTGTGTGACATACACAAATGTGTTGTCACATTTTTGTTTTTTTATGTATTTGCTTTTGTATTTTTAAGAGCCTCAGTGTTCAGTAGAATGAGCAGTGAACTGATAATTCAGGCACAGGCCTATTCCACCTTTCGCCACCAGGTGGCAAAACCCCTTCTGTGAGACAGGTAGTATAGGTGGTCACGTGACGTCTTCTCTTCAGATGAACAAGGAAAGAGAAACGTAACAACACACAAGCTGACTCTGTCTCCTTTTTGTCCTGTTTTATCAGGTAAATACAATATTAGAACATACTACATGTTCTCTATGAGCACTTTATGGTGTAAAGCAAAGATTCTCTTGGTTCTTTACCAGAAATGTCGTGATTTTGTAGAACTTTGATGTGTGAAGTGAATCTCAGTGTAAACATACAGATTCATGGCAGCCATGTTACTGCTGCTTAAAAACGTGTCCTTTTGTTTGTTTCTGTGACAGTATTATGTTGCTCCCTGCAGTATTTGAAGCTCCGTTTTTCTAGTGTTTTATATGAGTGATGCCTGTTGCATTTGAGACAGTATATTTTCGTTTTTGATTTAGTTAGTTGTTTCTCTACTGAAGTGCCTTGTAATGAATCTTACTAGTCCATTGTGTTATGCCAATGCAGTATTTAGCCTACCTTTTGGGGTCCATATTTTGTGAATTGTGGTTTCATGATAAATGCCAATTCATGGTTTGGATAAATAAGTCCATGTTTATGTGGAACGTTAAAGGACAACTCCGCTCTAAAAATATAATTGGTAAATGCCAACGTTAAGAACCAGTTGATTGATACTGTGAACATAAAACATATGGGAATATGAAGGAAATGATGTTTATTGTGATTTTGATGATGATGTGTAAGAAAAGAAGAAGATATGGGTTTATTGTAATTTTGTGAATGTGATAATTGAATACTGAAACTCTTTAAACAGAAAGAAAGAAAGTGAATTAAGTTAATAATTGTTTAATAAATCAGATGAACAAGGAAAGAGAAACGTAACAACACACAAGCTGACTCTGTCTCCTTTTTGTCCTGTTTTATCAGGTGAACAACACTGCAGAGCAGTTTGTAAAATATAATCTGTCAACATAGCCACACCCCTGGGGCGTGTTACAACTGCGTCCATTATGCACTTTGTAATATCTGTATTTAGTTGCTCAATATCTTGATTTATATTCACTTCCTTTAGTTTAATGTCTGTAATTTCCCTAAATTGTTCCCAGTCAACATGATTATACTACAATCTTTCTTCTTTTTTAGTGCTTTCTGTCCTTTGCTTTATGTGAATGAAAAGTGGGTAGTGATCACTTCCTATAGTGCTATCTTTATTTACTTCCCACTCCACCTTTCCTGCTAACCTTTGTGACACTCAGGCCCGGCCCTAACCAATCTGGCGCCCTAGGCAAGATTTTAGGTGGCGCCCCCCCCCACTTCGGCAGTGAAGTGTATATACTCACAAGAAACCGAATAGCTTTGTCTTTCACCTTTTTTTTTACTTAAAGAAAGCAAATTAACAATCAGAATAGTTAACAAGATAAAAAAAAATATGGATAAATAAATGAATACAAAAAATAAAAAATGAATATATGAAATACAATATTTTTTACATACATAAACACAAAATAAAACGTGTCAACAAGTTGCATAAAATAAATTAAAAATACAATATAAATAAGGCACTGCCCAAAACAAGATATCAAACCAGTATGACTTTAACAACTATATTACAAAAAAAGGGGATCCTACAGAGTTCTCTATTTGTGCTTTTTAATATTGCATTAACTATATGACTTACAAATGACTTTACACCAGGGAGTACTGTAATTACCTAACGTTACATTATTATTTTCCATAACAATTTAGCCCCCTCCACAATATTAACCCGACGTTAAAACAGAACTAGCTGTTTATTGATTAGCAATTGCCGAATCATGTAACAGTAGCTTAATGCTAAAAAGACAGGTTACTATCACATTCTGTAACAGACAAATACTTTCATGTAGGCTAACGTTACCTACCTGCTACCTGTCTTTTTCTCGTTTCTCCCCTTCTTTTCTCCCCTGGGCACCTGACAGTTTTGGCCGTTTTGACATCTTGTGTTGATTTTTTTTATGTGGTGACGTCCAAAAAGAGTCATGATACGGGAAGGGAGGGGGCGCACCGTGCCGGGGAAGGGGGGGGGGGGCGTAATGTTGTAACAAATAATATTTCTATTAAATAGGCTTTACTTTGCATTTTAATTAACGTGGGATTATTTTATGTATTTAGAAATAATAGTACCAACTTTTTTTTTTTTTTTCCTCCAACATTTGTGGCACTGGTGTGGCGCCCCCTGATGGACGGCGCCCTTAGCATTTGCCTATACGGCCTATGCCACGGGCCGGCCCTGGTGACACTAGTGTTAAATCTATTGCTGTTTCTTTCCCCGTAACTACATCTAACAGTGTTCCCGACCCATCATTCACACACAAATTATTTTTCCTCCAAAAATGCTTCCAATGTTTCCCCATTCCAGTTAACCCTTTCACCCCACAATGTGCTATGTGCATTTAATCGCCACACCAAATGATATTACCACTCCAGTGCTCCACTTCTGTTTCTAGTTGATGTATTTATAATTTCTTGCATGGATTATAGAAGTTTAACACTTTTTACTGTTAATCATTCCATATTTATATTCCTAGTATTTCTAGTTAGTTACTTTTAATATTGTATAATGCATGTCTTCTTTAATAAAGATGGCACATCCCCCTTGCCCATCATCCCTATCTTTACATATTGTTATATATCCTTTTATTATGAAGTTCAACTTTGGTTTCAGCCATGGTTCCTTAATACATATTACACTAGTTTAGTTTTCATATTATTAATACATCCCTTTAACTACTGTCCGTTTACTATTCCATTTCGGGCATTCCACTGTACATAAAATGGGGTTGGATTGTGGTCACATGACACTACTCGCTGTAGTTTATCTTGCACCTGTTCCTAAGATAACTATTTCACATTTAAGAACTTTGGTGCTGCCTTGATTATTTCAATATTTTCCATTTGTGCCTGTTTTGTACAGTTTAATACATATGCCAGGAACTCAACTAGTCTGTCCATAAAAATTCCTGTATTTGAACCTCGTTTTTTATTACTTGAACAGTTCTTACTTCTGTCTTGTTCTCCACTTACTTTAACTGCCTCTGCATATGTAATATTTCTTTCCACTCTGATTTGCTGTACTTCTGTTGCCTGTCTCCTAATGATGTAGCCCCCATAAGATGCTGTGTGATTCCCCCACAGTTACAACACTTGATCTGTTCATTACTTCCACATTGTCCATATTCATGCCCTCCTCCACACCTTCCACATCTCATCTTAGCATGGCACACACTATGTGCCCATATCGTTGGCCCTTGAAACAAGGTACTGGGGGTGGAACGTAAGGTCTAACGTAAAAGCTTAACAACCCAATCATAATTATTTCTGGGAGGACTTCCTCAAACTGCACAAGCACAGATTCACTCTCTGTCTTGCTGAGTTGTCTCCATTCCTGAATGCCATCAATGTTTTCATCATGACAGTTCCCCCTTTAAGTTGTCTTCTCAAATCCTCTATGTTTTCTCCTTTTGTGTCACTACTCCTCAACTCCCTTTTGTACCCCCACTTCTGTTTTCTTTTATCTTATTGCACAACTTTGGCTTTGCTCTTTTGCGCTCCATTTTTACATTTGATCAACCCGGCTTCTGTTCCGCTAACCCCTTAACCAATGTCATCAAACTAATAGTGCTCGTGTTCATGTCACTGTTTGAATTATATATATATATATATATATATATATATATATATATATATATATATATATATATATATATATATATATAAGGCGCCCCGTGTTATTAGCCGCACGTTTAATGAACGGCATATTTCAAAACTTTGTTTACCTATTAGCCGCCCCGTGCTATTAGCCGCACCTACGCTACGCTAAAGGGAATGTCAACAAAACAGTCAGATAGGTCAGTCAAACTTTAATAATATATTACAAACCAGCGTTCTAACAACTCTGTTCACTCCCAAAATGTAATGTGCAAATGTGCAATCACAAAAATAGTAACACTCAAAATAGTGCAGAGCAATAGCAACATCAATAACTCAACGTTGCTCATACGTTAGTGTCACACAACACACAAAATAAACATTTAAAGCTTACTTTCTTAAGTTATTACCCATCTACAAATCCCTCGAATTATTCTTCTTCGGTGTGCTTCACTTGTTTTTTGACACCATCGATGATGTGGACGCGCATGCAGTCATAGATCAACAGGAACGGCGCTGCGTGAAAAAAGTCACCCGGTGTCTTCGCGTAAACGTCTATCAACCACTCGCTCATCTTTTCTTCGTCCATCCATCCCTTCGAGTTAGCTTTTATGATGACGCCGGCTGGAAAGTTCTCTTTTGGCAAGGTCTTCCTTTTGAATATCACCGTGGGCGGAAGTTTCTGGCCGTTAGCATGGCAAGCTAGAACCACAGTAGGACGACTTCTCATTCCCTGTGGTGCGAATATTCACCGTACGTGTTCCGGTTGTATCCACAGTGCGGTTCACATGAATATCAAAAGTCAGTGGAACCTTGTACGCGTGTCTCTTAGGAGGAGACATTTTTTTGTCTTTACAGAAACACACAAATGAAATTAAATATCCGCGAGCTTCTTCTTCTACGGGGGCGGGTGCTCACCTTGGCGGTTGCTTACAGTAGAAGAAGCGCTTCCTCTTCTATGGGGGCGGTTGCTTACCGTAGAAGAAGAAGCGCTTCCTCTTTTACGGGGAAAAAAGATGGCGGCTGTTTACCGTAGTTGCGAGACCTAAACCTTATGAAAATAAATATGAATATTAATCCATATATAAGGCGCACCGGGTTATTAGCCGCACTGTCTGCTTTTGAAAAAAATTGTGGTTTTTAGGTGCGGCTTATGGTGCGGAAAATACGGTATATATGTTAAGGTGTTTGAGCTTATTGGAGTTCTTTATGCGTGCACATGAACGACACTTTATTCGAGTTCGATCATCAACGTCCTCTCTCCGAGGACACTTTATTTTCTTCTTCTGTTGAACACACAACTGCTGCGGTGTTAAACACTACACAGCACCAGAGCGCCCCAAGTGGAGAACATGCGCTACAACATCCAACCTCTACAATAAACACACAGAGTAAGAGCGCAGATATATACAATCTTAACACCCCCACTCGCTATTAGCTCACTGTGTTAAACCAATTTGTAAACAATATTTTAAGAACATTTTCCATCATCCTGTTTTGTTAGGATTCCTCCTTCTAGTCTTTATCCCAAAATGCCAAACATATTCTGTGAAAAACATTTAAACTTATGTTTAGTAGCTGGTTTTGTCAGGATATCAGCAACCATTTGTTCTGTAGGGCAATATTCCAGTAATACCATACCAGTAGCAACAATGTCTCTTATGAAGTGGTATTTCACATCAATGTGTTTGCATCTTTGACTGTTAACAGGATTTTTAGTGAGTGCAATCGTACCTTTTAGGTATCTGAATACATGTTTCACTGTATTCCAATGTTCCATAGTAGGTTCATTAAAGTGTTGAGATAGTTTACTCACAACAAAGCTTATGTCAGGTCGAGTGCATGTGGATAAGTAAATTAAACTTCCCACTGCTTCTCTGTACTGTCTTGGTTGTTTCAACTTTTCAGCATTTTCTGCGTAATCAAGTTTTGGTTCACAAGGAGTTTCTCTTGGTTTACAATTTTCCATATCAAACCTTTGTAAAATCTTTTTCATATATCTCTCTTGTGACATTTTGACTAGTCCATTTGTTTGTTCAAAGTCTATTCCTAAGAAATGTTTTAGGATTCCCAAATCCTTCATTTTGAATCTCTGAGTTAACATTCTTTTTACATCCTGCATTGATTTTTCACTTGAAGCAGCTAAAATAAGGTCATCTACCCAAATAATAAGTATTACCTTTTGACCATATTTTTCTCTTGTATACACACAATGATCTGCATCATTTTGCACAAAGTCATTTTCACATAAATGGGTGTGTAACACTGTATTCCAGTTTCTGCCCGACTGTTTGAGTCCATACAATGATTTGTTCAGTTTACATACCAGTTTTTCACCAGTGTTAGTTTTTCTCGTATCCTTGTGGTTGTTCTAAATAGATTTCACAGTCGATGGGTGCGTGCAGATACACGGTCTTCACGTCCATCTGATGTAAGATTCGGTCCTCCTGTGCCGCCTTCTGCAAGAGAATCCTTACACTTAACATGTCAGCTGTCTGTGAAAACGTCTCTTTATAATCAGTTCCTGCTTTCTGGTCGTATCATTTAGCAACAAATCTCGCCTTATATTTATTAGATCCATCTGTGTCTGTTTTGAGTGCATAAACCCACTTCGTTTTTAAAGCTCGCTTACCTGGTGGTAAGTCAGTCAACTGGAATGTGTCATTTTCCACTAGTGAGTTCATCTCCTCATCCATGGCGTTTTTCCAGTGCATTGACTTGGATGATAACACAGCTTCCTGATAAGTTTCTGGAATGTCACAAACTGCTCGGTAACAGAAATCAACACGTTTGTAATCTGTCCAATGAATCATCAGTCTCAAAATCTTGTAGATAAACTGGCTTTTGTTTTATCCTGAATGGATTCTTTCTGATTTCTGTTTCTGCATTTGCCGCTGACTGTTCCACGTCTTCCTGCTCATTTAAATCCTCAGTTTTGTTTTCAGGTTGAACTCTGTCCTCATCCTTCTGGTCACTGTCACAGACTGCATTGTCTCTGTTTCCAATGTCATGTCCTGCGTATGGCTGTAAAGTTTGTGTCTCTCTTTCTACACTTGTTTTGGTTGCGAATCTCACCAATCTGATCTTTTGGACCTTTTCCATTTCTGGATAATATACAAGGAAGGCTGGGCTGTTTTTATCATACCCTATGAAAATGCCCTGCTCACTTTTGGAGTCTAGTTTTCCTTTTTCTTGTTTGTAACCAAAACATGTAGACCCAAACTTTTGCATTTGTGACACATTTGGTACTTTTCCTGTAAGTAACTCATATGCTGTTTTCTTTGTCCGTCTATTGTAACACCTGTTTCTAACATGAGCTGCTGTTTGAATGGCATAGTTCCACAAATAGTTTGCTTTCTATCAGTAAGCATCTAGCCATGTCAAACAGTGTTCGCCATCCTCTCTCTGCTGTGCCATTTTGGTGTGGCGAATAAGGCGCTGACGTCTCATGTCTTATTTTGTTCTTTGTTAGTAACATTTGGAACTCTCTGTTTGTAAACTCAGTGCCGTTGTCTGAACGTATACACTTCACATCTCCATAGGGTGCTACATCTGCTAAGAACTTTTCTGTTGCAGCAACTGCATCACTTTTTGACTTAAGGAAATATACTAATACAGCACCTGAACAGTCATCTGTGAAACATTGTGTGTATTTGTGCCCTTCTATGCTCTCAGTTTTCATTGGGCCTGCTAGGTCTGTATGGATTAACTCTAGGGGTTTATTTGCTTTAGCATCTAGCTCCCTATTTCTCGTTTGGGTAAACTTGCCTTTTGTACATATTTCACACATCTGATCTGGCTTAACAACATTTCCCTTAATTACCATACCTTTGACCACAGTTTGGAGTTTGATTATATCCTCATAGTTGCAGTGCCCTAGAATCTCGTGCCATGTTTGTACGTCATGACAAACTTTACACTGATCTTCATTTGCATCAACAGTTGGTAGATAATATAACTTCTCATGTTCGTTTATTTTAAATCTGTTACCATCTTTAGTGATCATGTGGCTCTTTCCTTTCTTGAAAGTTATGGTTGCTCCTCCGTCGGCTGCTCTCGCCACTGAAAAGATGTTGTGGGGATATGACGGCATGTACAGAGCATTTCGTAGTTGTGCCCTGTGCTGTCGTCCATCGCTGTCCACTAGGTGTATCGTCGCTGTTCCTCTTCCTTGGGCCATTCCACTGCATCTTGTCCCATCAGCTAGTTCCACTGAACGAGTCTCTGGTTGAAAAGTGTTGTCAAAGCTTGTAAAGTTATTTACATCATTTACAATGTGGGATGTCGCTCCTGCATCCACCATAAATGCCTTTCATCTTTATTTTGGGTGCTGACTCACTTTCTTCTTGTGCTGCTTTGAAGAGGTAATCACCGGATTGTTCATCAGTAACCTTTCTGACGTTGTCTCGTTTATCTTTCTTTTTGCATATGGTTTCTTGGTGTGTGTTGCTCTTACAAAAGTTGCACCACACTTTTCGGATACAATTTCTTGCTCTGTGTCCTTTTAATCCACATTAGAAACATGTCAGATCTCCATCTTCACTTCTACTTTGAGTGCTGCTGGTGTACGTCTTCTGGATATTTCTATCCTGTCTTGTGAACGTTTTCATCACATTGTCTGTTGGCTCAGCAGTACTAATTTTCTCTGACTCTTTGTAAATACGTAATCTCCTTTTGAAATCTGCAAATGTCACATTGTCTTCGTTTTGTGTTACATGTACAGCCAATGGCTTGTAAGAGTCAGGTAGGCCTCCAAGAATCATGGCTATGATCAGACTATCACTGAGAGTCTCACCGGCATCACGAAGTGCTGTAATCAGGTTTTCTGCTCTGATGACGTAGTCCGTAGTTGACTCTACGTCTGCTTTCCATAGTTTTGTCAAGGACGTGTACAGGTTGATTATTCGTGGCTTGCTTTTTCCTGAGTAGTGGTCCCTCAGTATTTTCAGTGCTTTCCTGCCATCGTATGTAGCATCATGTCTTATTAAAGACAAGCTTTTATCATCGATCAACCTTATGAGCTCTGCATAGCAGTCTGGATTCTTTATTCTGTCCGCTGCTGCTTGCTCTTCTCCTACTGGTTCATTTAGAACAGTGTCTTTCAACTTTAAAATATGTAAGGTCCCAAAAACCTTGCTTCACAAAGGTCATACTTGCTTTCGGATCCATCAAAGTACAGCTGCGGGAATACTGCTCCAGTAGTACGAGCCGCCATCTTTGTGCCGGATCGAGTCTGCGTTGTGTATTGCTGGTGTTGCTTTGAAGACAAGGGGACTCGGTGGTTGCCTTTAGCCGAAACAGGTGGCGTATTTATTGCTGTATGAAATACACAGGAAATAATGCAGCAGCATTAACACAGGAGTCTGCAGCACAGCAGTCTCCTCACGGCATGTCTCAACAGCAAGTGAGTTTAAATGACCAGAAATGCTATATAAAACATTCACAAATGTCACAAAACCTATACATCACAATTACAAATACACTGAAAATTAATACACCACAGTCAAATATTCTATACAATAGGAAAATAAACAATAAATTAAAACAGTACAGAAAAATAGAATAAAGTTTTAGGAGCAACAGAAACATACCTGTATGAAAGACACAGGAAATAATGCAGCAGCATTAACACAGGAGTCTGCAGCACAGCAGTCTAAAATGGAGGGAAAACTTCAATGAAGTGCCGCAGCCACTGTGTGCTGGAAGCAAAATGGCGCCACCAGGTATGGTGGGTGTCATCGCTGCTCTGTTCATTTATGCAATACTGACAAGTACAATGAATAACAAAGGCAACAGTCAAACCTTTTTGCCTAAAGATATATGTTGTTTCGACAATATCAGCAAAACAATAAATGCGCACAAGGTTGAAGCCGAACAACACTTTGGGTTCGGGAAACATGCGCTGCTCGTCACATTTATCCACCCGCTTCTCTACAACCAAGCAACAAAACGAACAAAGACAGGACTTAAACAACAGCAAAATATTGTCTTTATTGTGGCAATCTCCTTATTGCTGTCTGGAGATATCCACCAGTGTCCCGGTCCAAACAACATACCGGCAACAGGGGAAATCAACGTAAACACAGCTAACAGCAGCAGCGCTACAGCTACCAACAGGAACACCACCGCTAACCTACAGGTACAGCTATACACATTGTACTACACACCTGAGCAAGAAACTTACCCGTGCGGCTCCGTACCCCCTGCGGGTGCTTCCCCGGCGCCGGTGTCCGGCTCGGGCCTGGCGGCCGCGGGATCTCTTGGGGCATGGAGTGGAGCGACGACCCGGGACACCGCTGTGGGCGTGCCGGCTCTGCATCCCGCTTCGCCGCGGGGGCGCCCCAGTTTGGAGACGGGTGTTGCGGTGACTGTTGCCGCGGCCCGCGGGGCGAGATCACTTGGAACGTGGAGTGGAGCGACAACCCGGGGCCCCGCTGCGGGCGTGCCGGCTCTGCATCCCGCTTCGCCGCGGGGGCGCCCCAGTTTGGAGACGGGTGTTGCGGTGACTGTTGCCGCGGCCCGCGGGGCGAGATCACTTGGAACGTGGAGTGGAGCGACAACCCGGGGCCCAGCTGCGGGCGTGCCGGCTCTGCATCCCGCTTCGCCGCGGGGGCGCCCCAGTTTGGAGACGGGCGTTGCGGTGACTGTTGCCGCGGATGCCTCGCGGGGTTTGCGTCGTGGCCCGGGCGGGGGTCGCGCTTCGACTACAGGTGGAGCACGTGGAAGACGCTCGCAACAACAAATCGATGACACCTGTGCTCATCTACCAGACCTGGGATGCAAGCCTAGACATTTGGTCGATACCAGCACAGGCGTGAGTAAGACTGAATGAAGTAATGCTGGTAATACTGGGCCCCGTAAACAGTATAGAGCTAAAATTCCAAATAACACAGCTGCTTCCAAACAACGAACTACAAAGATGTTTCAAACTGTAAACCATGCACAAATATTATGGGACCAAAATTCAAAGCCCAAAGGAATATTTGGGGGTCACCTTAATATTAGAAGTGTTGTCCAAAAGACTGAACAAATCCAACAGTTACTGTCAGACTCTAATCTGGATTACATTTGTCTATCGGAGACATGGTTAAAACCTACAACACCTTCTGCTCTAATTAATGTCCCGGGGTACAAGATTTACAGAAAAGACAGATCAAGTGGGAGAGGGGGAGGAGTTATGATTTATGTAAGGGAAAACATTAAAAGTGAACAAATAACCCTCCCAGTAGATAATCTTGAGTGTGTTGGAATTAAAATCACATTGTCCTTAGAAATGTATTTCAAGGTAATTGTAGTATACCGACCGCCCACAGCTAAAGACATTTTTCTCAGTTCATTTTCAGACATCCTCAAAAAGCACAGTACGAAAGAATTGATCGTAATGGGGGACTTTAATCTGGACTGGTTAAATAAATCGCGTAGAAAGAAACTTAAGGACATTATAAACGGCTTCCACATGACACAAATGATAAGCAGCCCTACTAGAATTACATATTCCTCCCGAACCTTGCTGGATTTGGTATTTACTAATAAACCTGATCGCATTAAAAAAACGTACAATTTACTAACAGGCTTATCAGATCATAACCTCACATTGATAACACGGAAGTTGTAAAGATTTAGGTATCACAGCCAAAAAGGTACACAAAAGTGCTTGCCCTATATCCCTAAAAAAGACCAACACTTACTAGAGAATGAACTTAAAACTGTCCCATGGAGTGACATAAATTGGACAAGCACCGAACATGCCTGTGATGACCTAATGACAAAAATCAAAGAGATTATCTGTAAATACACTAAAACAAAACCCAGAAAGAAAAGTGCTAAAATAAAAATACCTTGGATTAATGAAACAATTTGGATTCTTATGAAAAATCGGGACTCAGCTCTCAAAAGAGCAATTAAAACAGGTCTAAATACGGATCGTATGATTTTTAAAAGTTTGAGGAACAAAGTTACAATGCTTATGCGGAAGTCTAGGGCTGACTTTCACTTAGAATTAATCAAAGCTGCAAAAGGGAACATTAGACAGTTATGGAAAACCATTGACACACTCACTGGAAGAGAGCAAACAAGAAACAACACTATAACATTAAATATCAATGGCACTACTATCACAGACAGTCTGGACATAAGTAATCATTTTAATGAACATTTCATCCAGTCTGTACAAACCCTGAATAAAAAATTCCCTCAAAATCAGTGCAAAGAATTGCCATTCATTCAGGATGGACTAAGTTTAGAATTAACAAATGAAACAAAGGTAAACAAAATCCTCTCTGCATTAACAAGCTCACGATCTAGAGATATAAACGGTCTGGACACATTCTTCCTAAAAATGTATAAAGATAGTCTTACTGCTCCTATAACAACATTGATAAATAAATCAATAACAGAAAACACTTTCCCTACCACGTTGAAAACTGCCACTATCATCCCAATCCATAAAGCAGGAAATAAACAAGACATCAACAATTACAGACCAATTAGCCTTCTCCCCGTTATATCCAAAGCAATAGAAAAAGTGATCGTTGAGCAACTCACAGAACATTTGGACTATGAAGACCTCCTACATCCCATGCAGTTTGGGTTTCGGGCAAATCACTCGACCGAAACTGCATGTTGCCTTCTACTAGAAACAATCAAACAAAACCTTGATAATGGAGGTGTAGTTGGAGCAATATTCTTAGACCTCCGCAAGGCATTTGATACAGTCAGTCACCCCACGTTACTTACAAAATTAACATCTTTTAAACTGTCGACAGTGGATTATGTCATATCTATCTGGTCGGACCCAATGTGTCCGTATTGATAACACAACATCCAGTCTCACTGCTACTGATATTGGCCTGCCACAAGGCTCTAATATCGGCCCTCTTATTTTCTCCATGTATATAAATGACCTGCCATCTGTATGTGAGGATGTAAATATCCAGATGTATGCAGATGACACGGTTATTTATACTTGGGGAAAGGACGCTGAAACGGTTGCCAGAAAACTTACAGCAGCCATGGAGAAGGTGGCAAGATGGCTACATGACTCTTGTCTTACATTAAACATTAAGAAAACTGCAACAATGTATTTTGTAAACAAATATAAAATGTCATCCTTTCCAAATATAACGATTAATAAGGAAATAATACAAAATGTTAGTGAATATCGTTACCTGGGTGTCATTTTGGAGCCAACACTTGGCTTTAAAAAACATATCAAACAGATGTGCCAGAGTCTTAAATACAACATAAAAACGTTCAAATGTATCAGGAATTCATTAACATTGGAGGCAGCTCAAACTTATTTTAATGCAATGATTATGTCTCGTTTTTATTATTGTATAGCATGTTGGTCGCAGGCAAGCAAAATGACACTGAGGCCATTGGAAACTTTGCACAAACAATCCCTCAAAATCCTTGACCGAAAACCACAACACCACCATCATTGTTTAGTTCTCCAAAAATATAGATTGTTAAATTTAGCTAACATTCAAAGATTAGCATCAATACGAATGGCCCATCGAATCTTAAATAACGCTGCACCAGCGCCACTTAAGCACTTTGTCCAGTTTACATCTGCTGTGACAACTAGAAACACACGAGCCTCCACCAGGGGGCAGTGTAGAATACCCAGATGTAAAACCTCTTTTGCACAATCAGCCTTTTCATATAAAGCCATAAAGGAATGGAACGACCTCACAACAAACTTGAAAAGTCTAACAGATTACTCTTCATTCACAATTGAAGTTAAAAAGTGGCTTTGGAGCAATCAAAGCTGCTCACACGGTCACTAAGATGGGCATTATGTTTGACACATCAACCTAATGTGTATTATATTTATCCATGAGAGCATTTTTATTGTAAATTGTGAGGTGTGTGTGTTAAAATCAAGGTTGTTTTTACAAATGATGACAGATGTGAACAAAAGCATGTATTGTCTGTGTGATGATGTAAATGAGGTGTGGTTGTATTGTATATTAAGTATGTGTCCATGAAAGGGCATTTTATGACTTTTTTCTTAATACTTGTGTATGATTTTATTGTCATAATTTTATTGCATGATTTTTGTATCCCTTTAATTTAGGTAGCCAGGGACTGCAGATGGAAATTAGCTATTTAGCTATAATCTGGTACAGAACATATCTGTCTTTGAGCTTAATGTTTCTGTACATTGTCCCTTCAAATAAAGACTAAACTAAACTGAGTGAGAAGTGCTACCTAACAGTACACTAGCAAAACGTTTGCTAACACACTCAAACTCTGAGCAAAACAAGTGTACATGAACATGTCAGCAACATTAGCAGCACAAGAGTAACTTATAACCTCATTTCACAGTTACATTCTCTTAAAAACACGAGAGCAGAGAAAAACACTCACCTCCTCACGGCATGTCTCAACAGCAAGTGAGGAAGACAACGTCACTACCGGAAGAAGGTAGGACTTCAAAATAAAATGACAAATGCTCCCAAAACGAAGTCTTTGCTGAAAAAATTACTAAATAAAAGTGACAATGAATACAATAGAGCAATTAAATAAAACGTGAGGGAATTTTGGTGGAATGCATAACATATATATTATATACCTGCTACATTTATATATATATAATCTGGCAATTCTCTAATGTAATTTTTTCCCTCCCTTTATCATCTTTGTGCACTCTTTTAGCACTCAACTTTCCTTCATGTCTTCCTCTCCCCTTGTTTCCTCTCTTCCCTCTAGTCCAGAGGTGTCAAAGTTGTTTTTTCACCGAGGGCTTCATCGCAGTTATGTTTGGCCCTAGAGGGCTGCTTTTTTTTTTAACAGTGAATTTGAATGCATTTTATCAGATGTTTAACTAAAATGTAAAAAAAAAAAAAGAAGGTAAATTGCAATAATTTCACCTCAAAATATAGTGTATATTACTCTTAATGGAAAAACAGTATTGCTGTTTTTATGGTTAAAAAACGGCTCAGTTGCCAGAATTCTACTGTAAAATGTATTTTTTTTACTGTAAATAAAAAAAACACCTGAGTTGCCAGGTTTTTTAAATTTTTTTTATTTTTTACAACAAATCAACAACTGCAGATTTGTCTGGGTATTACTGTAAATGCCAAAACAGCACCAAAGTTTATTACAGTAAAAAAAGTACAGTTTTTTTCATTCAGAGAAAAATGCTGTAAAAACCACAGTAAATTTCACAATTTTACCGTGAAATCTATTGCTACTTATACATTGCACAATTTGATGGATAACTTGATTTGAACTCATAATTATTTATTTCTATTTAAAAAATTGTTTAAATGTTTGATAATATATTTTTGCATAATTAGACAATATTTAAGTTAACAAAATTTGTGATTACATGGCTCAAATATTTTTTTTTTCTCCCAAAATAGAAATAAATCATATATTTAGTAAGAACAGTTACAGTACTGAGTATCAGGGTGAAGAGAGGGGCGGAGCTTTCTACCAATCACCACCTGGTGGTGAGTTGGCTGCGATGGTGGGGGAGGATGCCGGACAGACCTGGCAGGCCCAAACATTGTGAGGGTTTGCTGGGAACGTCTGGCAGAGTCTCCTGTCAGAGAGAGTTTCAATTCCCACCTCCGGAAGAACTTTGAACATGTCACGAGGGAGGTGCTGGACATTGAGTCCGACTGGACCATGTTCCGCGCCTCTATTGTCGAGGCGGCTGATTGGAGCTGTGGCCGCAAGGTAGTTGGTGCCTGTCGTGGCGGTAATCCTAGAACCCGTTGGTGGACACCGGCGGTGAGGGATGCCGTCAAGCTGAAGAAGGAGTCCTATCGGGTTCTTTTGGCTCATAGGATTCCTGAGGCAGCGGACAGGTACCAACAGGCCAAGCGGTGTGCGGCTTCAGCGGTCGCGGAGGCAAAAACTCGGACATGGGAGGAGTTCGGGGAAGCCATGGAAAACGACTTACGGACGGCTTCGAAGCGATGCTGGACCACCATCCGCCGCCTCAGGAAGGGGAAGCAGTGCAATATCAACACCGTGTATGGTGAGGATGGTGTTCTGCTGACCTCGACTGCGGATGTTGTGGATCGGTGGAGGGAATACTTCGAAGACCTCCTCAATCCCACCAACACATCTTCCTATGAGGAAGCAGTGCCTGGGGAATCTGTGGTGGGCTCTCCTATTTCTGGGGCTGAGGTTGCTGAGGTAGTTAAAAAGCTCCTCGGTGGCCGGGCCCCGGGGGTGGATGAGATCCGCCCGGAGTTCCTTAAGGCTCTGGATGCTGTGGGGCTGTCTTGGTTGACAAGACTCTGCAGCATCGCGTGGACATCGGGGGCGGTGCCTCTGGATTGGCAGACCGGGGTGGTGGTTCCTCTCTTTAAGAAGGGAAACCGGAGGGTGTGTTCTAACTATCGTGGGATCACACTCCTCAGCCTTCCCGGTAAGGTCTATTCAGGTGTGCTGGAGAGGAGGCTACGCTGGATAGTCGAACCTCGGATTCAGGAGGAACAGTGTGGTTTTCGTCCTGGTCGTGGAACTGTGGACCAGCTCTATACTCTCGGCAGGGTCCTTGAGGGTGCATGGGAGTTTTCCCAACCAGTCTACATGTGTTTTGTGGACTTGGAGAAGGCATTCGACTGTGTCCCTCGGGAAGTCCTGTGGGGAGTGCTCAGAGAGTATGGGGTATCGGACTGTCTGATTGTGGCGGTCCGCTGCCTGTATGATCAGTGCCAGAGTTTGGTCCGCATTGCCGGCAGTAAGTCGGACACGTTTCCAGTGAGGGTTGGACTCCGCCAAGGCTGCCCTTTGTCACCGATTCTGTTCATAACTTTTATGGACAGAATTTCTAGGCGCAGTCAAGGCGTTGAGGGGATCTGGTTTGGTGGCTGCAGGATTAGGTCTCTGCTTTTTGCAGTTGATGTGGTCCTGATGGCTTCATCTGGCCAGGATCTTCAGCTCTCACTGGATCGGTTCGCAGCTGAGTGTGAAGCGACTGGGATGAGAATCAGCACCTCCAAGTCTGAGTCCATGGTTCTCGCCCGGAAAAGGGTGGAGTGCCATCTCCGGGTTGCGGAGGAGACCCTGCCCCAAGTGGAGGAGTTCAAGTACCTTGGAGTCTTGTTCACGAGTGGGGGAAGAGTGGATCGTGAGATCGACAGGCGGATCGGTGCGGCGTCTTCAGTAATGCGGACGCTGTATCGATCCGTTGTGGTGAAGAAGGAGCTGAGCCGGAAGGCAAAGCTCTCAATTTACCGGTCAATCTACGTTCCCATCCTCACCTATGGTCATGAGCTTTGGGTTATGACCGAAAGGACAAGATCACGGGTACAAGCGGCCGAAATGAGTTTCCTACGCCGGGTGGCGGGGCTCTCCCTTAGAGATAGGGTGAGAAGCTCTGCCATCCGGGGGGAGCTCAAAGTAAAGCCGCTGCTCCTCCACATCGAGAGGAGCCAGATGAGGTGGTTCGGGCATCTGGTCAGGATGCCACCCGAACGCCTCCCTAGGGAGGTGTTTAGGGCACGTCCGACCGGTAGGAGGCCGCGGGGAAGACCCAGGACACGTTGGGAAGACTATGTCTCCCGGCTGGCCTGGGAATGCCTCGGGATCCCCCGGGAGGAGCTGGACGAAGTGGCTGGGGAGAGGGAAGTCTGGGTTTCCCTGCTTAGGCTGCTGCCCCCGTGACCCGACCTCGGATAAGCGGAAGAAGATGGATGGATGGATGGAGTTACAGTACTTTATTGATACATAATATTTCCAGGATTTCAAGGGCCAAATAAAATGAAGTGACTGGCCACATCTGGGTTTGACACCTAGGCTCTAGTCCTATCCATGTCCTTACCTTCCTCATACATCCTGTCAGTATCCCCTTTCTTCTTGATCCAGTCACAAATTAGATTACACCTGTATGTTCATCCATCCATATTTCTACCGCTTGTCCCACTCGGGCTCGCCGGGCTGGCTGGAGAAGTCAGTGGACAAGTCACCACCTCACAGGGCCCACACAGATAGACAGACAACAGTCACACACTAGGGGCAAATTAGTGTTACCAATCAACCTAACCCCAGGTGATTGAACCCAGGACTTTTGTATTGTGAGGCACCAGCACTAACCCCTGTTCCATCATGTGCCTTCTTTTTTGTCTTTTCCACATTCACCCATTCATACACATTCACACACTGATGCATGCGCTAACCACGGCCCATCAGGAGCAATGGTGAAGTGTCTCGCCCAAGTAAACAACAGACATGACGATGGCGGAAGCTGGGATCGAACCTGAATCCCTCAAATTGCTGGCACGGCAGCTCTACCGCCCCAGATTATATCAACTGCCAAAAAGATTCAAACAACTGATACTCTCACAGTCAGCCACCGATCCTTGGTCCACTTTCGCTTCCCTCCCACACCCAGCTATGTCGCCATTGTGCGAGTAGCTCTGGATCGGGGCGTGCATCAACGTTCACCCACGCCCACTTTAAGCCGCGCCTCTTTAGGCAGAAACTATGAACGGTAATGCAGCACTGAACAGCTAATTATTTTTTCGAAAAAAAAAATATGCATATATAGTTAAAGTTAACGTACCAATGATTGTCACACACGCCCGGGAATCATTTTTGGTGATTTAACCCCCAATTCCAACCCTTGATGCGCAGTGTAGATCTAAAGCTCGGATATGTTCGGGTGTTATTGCACATCCATCCATCCATTTTCTACCGCTTGTCCCTTTCGGGGTCGCGGGGGGTGCTTCAAACCCCCCCCCCCCCCCCCCATTTACTTCCGGGGCTGCGTCCAATAAAGTCACAAAGTTAACCGGCTCGCGACTGTCCTGTTTTGCGCCTGTACAAAAAAAAAGATAAATGATAAATGGGTTATACTTGTATAGCGCTTTTCTACCTTCAAGGTGCTCAAAGCGCTTTGACAGTATATCCACATTCACCCATTCACACACACATTCACACATTAATGGCGGGAGCTGCCATGCAAGGCGCTAACCAGCAGCCATCAGGAGCAAGGGTGAAGTGTCTTGCCCAAGGACACAACAGACATGACTAGGATGGTAGAAGGTGGGAATTGAACCCCAGTAACCAGCAACCCTCCGATTGCTGGTACGGCCACTCTACCAACTTCGCCACGCCGCCCCTATAAAACCCAATAATCGATTTCTTCAGATTCCAGCAGCTGTCAAAGACGAAGTATCCTTCCAGCGACGGGCAGTCAAAGCCGAAGTGCTATCGATCGCTGTCAATGACGTAAGAGGAAACATGACCACGGAAGTAAATGGGGGGAAGGTTTTTGTAGGGGGGAAGAAATTTGGCGTGACAGAGCCTATCTCAGCTGCATTTGGGCGGAAGGCGGGCCACCTCATTGCAGGGCCAACACAGATAGACAACATTCACACTCACATTCACACACTAGGGCCATTTCAGTGTTGCCAATCAACCTATCCCCAGGTGTATGTCTTTTTGGCATATGTTTAATATAAAGTTTCTTATTTGGTAGGTATAATTGTATGTCCTAATTATCAGCTGTGTTGGTTCAGCGAGTGTGTTTAAGTGTAGTTGTGATTGTCATGGTAATGAGGCCGGCAAGACGAGAGTAAACCATATCTTGCATATAAAAGGGAGTAAATACAAATCACCTTAAACCAAAAATAAACAATGAACTAACTCTCCTGTTCTGTACTTCCTTGTTATGCCGTTTCCTCAAGGTGACAGAAAAACACATGATTCTACCATCTTGGCAAAATACAAACACACAATACATATATAACACATAAAACATATCTTATCATACTTTGTTCATTTAACCAGCAAAACCATTTTGTCAAACATTTAGTGTAATTCATTGTCATTGTCACTTTACGTGGTTAAGATACAGCTACTTGTAATCATACCTTTGGCCAGCAGGTTTGGAATCGTAAGTCAAGATGACAAGCAGATATTTAAGTATTTATTGTTATTTTTACAACCTATCATATGGTATATAATAGTTTAGGGTCCTACAAAAAAGTTTTTTTGTCACATTGGAATCCCGATTTTTTTTTGCAATTTTCAAAAATCTATTTTTTAAAATTTTTTATGAATTAATTTTTTTAAAAATATATATTTTTAGGCCATCTCTATGCTTACTTGGTGCACGTATGTGTCATAAGTCAGCAACCAAAAGAAGGTTTTGTAACCTGTAAGCTGTTTTGTTAAGGTGTTGTTATTATTATACCAAATAATACATCGCGAAAATCAGTCTGAATCAAGAATCGTGTTGAATCGAGTATCAAAGTAATCAAATCCTCACCCCAAGAATCTGAATCGAATGGCGAGGTGCCCAAAGATTCACACCAATAACAACTGTATATTTGTATACATATCAAAGTTTAAAACATGTGGAATTTCATGTATTACATACATATTTTTTTTGTCAAAATGGAAACAATGAAAACATTTAGTAAGAAAGATGAAGTATCCACTTTATTCCCAGGCTTTCGCGGGCCACGTGAAATGACATGTCAGGCCGGATCTGGCCCCCGGGCCTTGAGTTTGACACATGTGTCTCAAGGGGTTCAATGCCTCCTGAGGCTTCATCTAACCATCACTAAAACAGAGCATAACCCATTCCAAAAATAAAATAATGTTACTTCCTTCCTTGTCTGTCACACATATTGCAAAATAGCGCATCAAAACAAAAAAGAGACAACTTGCTTACCTCCATTTTGCAAACTGATTTACTTATACTCTCTGCTGGGTGGTCCAATGTGGGCGTGGGTCAACATTGAGGCACACCCCGATACCTAGGCGGCAGCCAGGGGCTTCTCCCATCCATCCATCAATTTTCTACCGCTTGTCCCTCCCGGGCTTGCTAGAGCCTATCCCATTGTGGGATCAATAAAAGTCTTTCTGTCACATGTGAAGGCAGTAGTAGTGCAACAGCGCCTGTTGCTGGTCAAAAGGTGGTATATACCGAAGGAAATGCTCTCAACTGTTAGTTAGAAGGTTACTTTTCAGGTGGCATCCTGAGCAGATGCCCGAACCACCTCATCTGCATGGCATCTGCTCAGGATGCCACCCGAAGGCCTCCGTAGGGAGGTGTTTGGGGCACATCCGACAAGCAGGAGGCCAAGGGGAAGACCCAGGACACGTTGGGAAGACTATGTCTCCCGGCTGGCCTGGGAACGCCTCGGGATCCCCCGAGAGGAGCTGGACGAAGTGGCTGGGGAGAGGGAAGTCTGGGCTTCTCTGCTTAGGCTGCTGCCCCCGCGACCCAACCTAGAATAAGCAGGAGAAAATGGATGGATGTTTTAAGCTTTTTGAAAGATCCATCCAATCAATTTATACCGCTCGTCCCTTTAGGGGTCGCGGGGGTAAATTACTGGTAACACAAGTGGATTCATCAGCTTTCAATGTGCACTGTGTTACTGTAATAAAGACATCTATAATATACTTGATTGACACGTCAATGCATTATACACATATTGTGGACACATACAACATGTGTCCACAAATTCTCTGGACAAGATAAAAACGAGATGCACAAAACAAACCGAACAATAGTGCACAATTAAAGTAAGATTTAACAGTGCAATATTCAATAAAACAACTAACTATAACATAGAAAAATTAGGCTCACAAAGACGCAAATTCAGTTTTCAATGATTTTTTCCTGACTTGCCGAGGTCGATGGTCCCACCCCCAATAACCAGTGAGTGCCACTGAATCATCGTTCATGATCGGTCATTGACGATTTAATTGGACCGATCGTTTACTCCGTTGTAGAAAATGGATGGATGGATGGATGGATGGATGGTTTGAAGCCAGAAACATATTGGTTGTTTTTTTCTTTCTATGGGGCTAATACATTTATAAAAAAAAATACAGACTAACAGGGGCATAATGAATTACATTGTTTATTCTCTTCATTGTCTCGCGTGGCAGGGGCGAGTCGTTGACCAAGTTAATGGCGATAACAACCCATGAGTGCTGATTCAGTAAAAAAAAACAACGGGTTTTGAACGACTCGTTTATGACTCGCACATGAAGTCACGTGTTTCCTCCACACTCTTCCCAGCAGCTGCCTTTCTGCTTAAGTCCTGAGAACACAGCTGAAAATGTCCACTGCTGGTAAGGTAAGTAATACATTCATGAACGTTGTTTATAACAAACAGTTGTACTTTATGATAATGTATGATATTAACATTCAGTAGAAAAAAAATTGGTTAGTTGTAAAAACATTTTTAAATGTCTCTTTTTGCCGTTAAACGGTCCTAATACATAAAGAAACACAACTAACATACACAGTGTACATTCAGGTTATATGCAATTATTCTGTACAGCAAGGGTCTCCAACCTTTTTTGCACCATGGACCGGTTTAATGTAGGCGTTATTTTCAGGGACCGGCTTTCCGCTTGTGCCAAATAAATACAGCAAAAATAAGTGCATGAACAATACAATACAATACAATGAATTATTTGGAGCCCAGGGCTTGTTTCTTTGCAATGAGATCAGCAGCAGGTTACCATCATTCTGCTGCTGGAAATCAGCCTTTGGCTACATTCTGTCACATTTATATTGTATATGCGACTTGTCCAGGGTGTACCCCGCCTTCCGCCCGAATGCAGCTGAGATAGGCTCCAGCACGCCCCGCGACCCCAAATGGGACAAGCGGTAGAAACTGGATGGATGGATGGATGTTCATCAATGTGCATTGTATCATGTCACAAAGTTATAACAAATATAACAAATAGCAACTTCCTTTGAGGAATGTTATTGTACATCTATAAACAAGCTTATTGGTGTGTCTAGTGGGACAGAAAGTTAAGTCGTTTGCAGTCGTTTATAAATTATTTATTGTTTCTCTGTGGCCCAGTAGCAAATGTGTCACGTACCGGTACCGGTCCACAGGACACACCTTGGTTTATTTTTGTTTATATTATTCCTTCACCTTTTGCCTCTGCTCTGACCTTTGAACCAGTCATATCTGTGAAGGCAGTCCACGTTTAATTTGCTTGGTAGTTTGTGTGCTTAGCATAAACTAATCTCCACCCCATGTTGTGTGTTGGCCTTGATTATCTTGGCTGTCATTTAAGTGTAAATCAGTGACATGACTTCAAGAGGGCTCAGTTTCAGGTGTTTATTTTCAAATTAAGTTGACATCGAACACTAGATTTTATCTCTCAATTGTATAGTAGTTCATAGTACTCTGTAGGTCAAACCTGAGCAAATTAAGGCCCGGGGGACGCATGTGGCCCGTTAAGCTTTTCAATCTGGCCCGCCGGACGTTCCCAAATAATTTTTTTAGGTCTTTAAGATTGAAACTGTAGCCACCATTATGATGTTGGGGGCTCATCATTACAGGAAAAGTAACTGGTGATTCGGACTGCTTTATCCTTCACCACACAGTTGCAGCCATTACTATACACTGTTCCCACTGTTATTGACTGTGGTTCTGATGCCATCCTGATCGATGACAAGCTCACACAGCAGCCAGCTGTTATACTTGAGACCCTGTCAAGACTCAAAACTTTTCTTGGATCCACCATCACAACCCTCATGTTGATTGGTCAGCCGAAACCATTTGGGATAGAGTCTCACTTGCTTTCATAAAACATAATGTATGTGGACTAAGTAAGATACAGTGTTGCAGCATGCTGGATCAGCTCTATCAATACCTATTGTACCAAATCATGAGTTTTTGTTTTTTTCTGTTGTAAAGGTCATTAAGTGCAAGGCAGCAGTAGCCTGGGAGCCAAACAAGCCTTTGGTGATTGAGGAGATTGAGGTTGATCCACCGCAGGCCAATGAGGTTCGCGTCAACGTAAGATAATGAGTGTAATACTTTAGTCAATGTACTTTTAAATCACACCACATGTACATTTGTGCACATTTTTTGCAAGAAAGGACTGCAAGTTTTTTAAATAGAAATTCTGCTAAGAAGCATTGATCAAAAGACCTCTCGGCATTGACAAAAATAGTTACAAATAACATTGCAATGTCCTGGAATGAAAATATCTTGTATGCAGTTTCCACATACTGTAGATAATTACTGGTTAAACATCATTGCTGTGTAGTCTATTGAAAATGTTTTTTTGAGCAGATTGTGGCAACTGGCCTCTGCCGTACAGACCTCTACTATCTGTATGAGACTGACAATACAAATATCTTCCCAATGGTCCTTGGCCACGAGGGAGCAGGCATTGTGGAGAGCGTCGGTCCTAAAGTCACAGAATTTCAACCAGGTCAGTTTCTAAGGATGAAAGGCCACACCCAAACCAAACATGTGGACCTGGACCATGATAGTTCCCACACAAGAATATGCTCAACAAACGTGTCATACAAGTTATGTACCTTGTATTGTGCAATAGAATAAAGTTAAAGTTAAAATACCACTGATAGTTGCTCTCAACACACAATAGGTGTGGTGAAATTACTCTCTGCATTTGACCCATCCCCTTGTTCCACCCCCTGGGAGGGGAGGGGAGGGGAGCAGTGGCCGCGCTCTGGAATCATTTTGGTGATTTAACCCCCAATTCCAACCCTTGATGCTGAGTGCCAAGCAAAACAGAAGCACTCCAAAAACTCTTTAAATCTGAAAAGTTTCGATACAGCATTGTATTATGAAGTGGTAGCAAATGTAAAAAGGCCATAGCCCAAACAGCGTTTGTAAGGACCAGATGGTCCCTGTTCGAGTGTCCCCGTTCGAGTTTGATGTAACTCTCAAACAGTGGCGATATGTGGACGCAGGATCGAGCCCTGGCGGGTTGCAGGGCCAGTCCGTGCTATGTAAAGTTAGAGTATATGTTTGCTCTCAAGAAAGCTTAATACAAGTCTTATATGTGTTTCTTTTAGGTGACAATGTGATCCCCCTGATCATCTCCCAGTGTCGAGAGTGTCGCTTTTGTAAGAGTCCTAAAACCAACCAGTGTGAAAATGCATGGTAAGCGCCTTAAATGGCTTATTTTCCCTTCAGATGGAGGTGGCTATTTGTGCACATGTTTCGCACTTCCGTCTTTGCCTTTGGGTCGGCTGCAGGGTCGTTAGCCGGGAGCCACCCTTCACAATCTTGGAACATCTCTGGGTGGTGGAGCAGTGGCAGGGACGTCTCCTTAACATTCCATGCAGCCGCTACAACAATCCTTCCCTAACCCACGCCTTGTCATTTCTGCCTGAGCCATCACCAGAAGCTTCCTTGTTCTGCTTCTTCTGCAAGGTCTTTCAGGACCTTTTTAGTCTCGAGCCTCTAATGCCCAGAGTCTTCAAGAACCACTGGATGGAGATTCCAGTGTAGCCTCGATACCTGACTTCCACTGGGTGGGTGTAAGAACTCCAACCAGATTATTTGCGGGCAGCTGAAAGGGCTGTATATTTCTGCCGCTTCCTCTCAAAAGCAGCTTCCATTCCCTCCTCCCATGGGATGTCAGTTCAACCAAGATGACGGACTGTGTGACAGAAGACCAGAGCACAATGTCTGGATGTAGAGAAGTTGTTATCTCAGGGGGGAACTTCAGTTGCCATATTCGGTCTCCCCTTTTTCTAACAAATTAGATGGGCTGGTGTGTTGCTACTGGGTTGGCCTTGTTTGCTTCAAGTCTGTGAGTTTTAATGACCTCTGCTAACCTTTGCAGGACTTGGTTGTGGCGCCATCTGTATCGACCTTGTGTTTTTTCGGGTTTTGCAGCCAGAAAGGATGTGCTGCAGGCTGGGACTATGGTGACCGCAGAGGTGGCTCTTCTTTCCCAAACTATTGGTGTATGTTTTGGGGGCTTGGAAGTGTGTTATATGTGCACCTAATCAAGAAGCTCAGCTTTGCTTGGTGCAATTTGCACATATCAGCCCATGTGATGGTCCTGTCAGTAACGGCCTCCTTTCCCCTACCCTGCTGGGATTGGCTCACGACCTTGATTTTATAACCCTCCTCTTCCTCCCTTCCGACTGTTGTGATCACCAGCGTGTTCCTCTCTTTTATTGTAGCTTTTGCCCAAGTCTTCCTTTTTTCTCCCCATCCCCAATCGTGCTGCAACTGCCCCATGATTTCTTGATGTTTCAGCCGTGGTACTGCCTGCTGCACTGTCTGTGATGCGTTCCATTTCTTTCCGGTGTGAACAACTGGATCAAGTGAGTTTCAAGTTCGAACAGTGGTCTCACTTTCACACTCTCCATTTGAAGCCTCAGGGTGTTTCTTCCATAAAGGGCTGCGTTGGAGAAGCATTGGGGAAGGCTAAGCTAATTCCGAATGTACTTTTGGTAAGGTGATGTTGCATAATTTGAGGGGCCACTTCAACCGATGGTAAAAAGGGGCAATTGATAGCGCCAGACTTTGAATTTGCCGGGGAGGGGATGTTGATCTATCTTATTTAGCCATTCTGATAGTTGTGTAGTTATGGTGCCAATCATTAGTTTGTCCGAGAGGTCTGCTGTATACAGTCTTCCTAGACTTTAGACTGGTTGATCAACTAACCGTGGGATCGCTTTGCAACTTACTGAGAAAGTGATGTTAGCCTTTCTGGCCCTTTTGCGAATCTGATAGGCTGCAGGTCTTGTCTGGCTTGTCCTTCATCCGTGCCCATGACCGCAGTTCTTCGAGCCATTTTAGCAGCCTGTTAGTACAGGCGGCAGTCTGAAGAAAAGTAGTTGCATCATCCATGAAGCTCCGAAGCGCTGGTAGCTGCTGGCCTGATGGGGCCCTTACTCCTCTGAACATTTGTCTGCTGCCAGTTAAGATGACTCCGAAAGCTGCTGTAAAAAGAATTGGGGAGATGGAACAGCCCGTTGCTATACCTTTGTCCAGCTTATGCCAACCGGTTGTTAGTCCGAGGAGGAGTAGCAGACTTGGAGGCTGTTGAAATAATCGGTTATGAGGCTCTGAAGGCAGGATGGAATGTGAAATAAATTTAGGGCAAAACTGATGGGGATAGATCCGTATGCATTTGCGAGATCCAGCCACACCACATTAAGGTCTGATTTACTGCGCTTGGCTGTCTGGATCTTGTCCCAGATTACCATAAAGTGCTCCACAAAGCCTGGCAAACCCAGAATCCCTGCCTTTTGGCAACTTGTGTCGATGTAACTGTTTGCCATCACGTAGAAGAAAATATTCCCTTCAACATTCAAGAGAGCAATGCCTCTAAATTGGCTTATATTGCAACTAGGGTTGTACGGTATACCGGTACTAATAAAGTACTGCCATACTAATAATAAATCGGTACTTTTGAAAAGTACAGCTACCGTTCTTTCATCTGAATGCTGTTGTGCGGCGGTGACTACAGAGCGAGGCGCATGATGTTTTGTGTCAAAACGCACACACAAAGTGCATACAAGCAATAACATCTTGGAGGGGAAGAATGGCAAAAAACGATAATTCCATCCATCCATTTTCTATCACTTATTCCCTTCGGGGTCCCGGGGGGCGCTGGAGCCTATCTCAGCTGCAATCGGGCGGAAGGCGGGGTACACCCTGGACAAGTCGCCACCTCATCGCAGAGGGTGCGTGAAGCGCAATATGGAGGTATTTGGGCTTCAAAATTAACGATGAAGGTGAAGCTTTAAACAAGGAAGCACCGCGCTTCAAGTTTGCATTAAAATACGCCTTGCCAAATGTGGGGATTAGTATTACCACCTTTGCTTCATTGTCGGAAAACATTTGAATAATGAAAATTTAGATCTACACAAGGAGTTATAAAGAGTGACAGGTAATAATGTAGTTGTTACACCTGTCCTGCTGTTCGGCTAGTCGAGGAGCACAGGGCAGACTTTCCTTCTAGGGCGGATGTTTTTGTTGGGGGTAACACACTTCATTTTACCCGTCAATGGCTCTGTTAAGCTCCGCTTTCCGGTCAGAAGGTGAGGCCTCCGATTTGTGACAAACTGGTTGCTTTATTATTAGTTTTGCATGACACAACCTGTTCATCTTGAAGCGCTATACAAGTATAACCCATTTACCATTCACCATTTACCATCCTTCTACTGCGCAGTGCAAGCGCTACCGCTCAGCCAACACGTTGCCATTCTCACACACACACTGTATGCTACTCTCATAAATTAACCAGTGTAGTGGATTGTCCGAAGCTTAAACAGGCAACAAAAGTAGTTTAGTACAACAAATTTATTTACCCATTATCAGAAGTGCAGGTTGAATTAAGTTGGCCGTGCAGACAGACCACATGTTACTCCGGAGTAAACAAGACACACACAAGCCAAAATCACTGTCGATTTTATATGTCTTTTGTGCGTCATTGTTCCTTATCGAGTGCGTCAATGTCTTGTTGTTTTCCCTATCTGTTCCATAACAACTCGAATCCTTTAGACAGTCAACACATTTTGTAGACAGGTTGGCATGACTTAAAATTCACTTTTGTCCCACAGAAGAGGAAGAGAAATCAAAATGAGCATACATTTTTGACAGACATGAACTATAGGTCAAAGGTCAGAAATTCTACTACATACCCGCCTTCCAGGGTCTTAAGACCCTGGACCAAAACAATTTCTGATATAGACCACTAAATTAAATCTCTACCGCAGATAGAGGCAAAAACCTCAATGTTTTTATACGAGGCAAAAATTCCGTCTATGACCCTCCTTCAGAGCGATCGCTGTTACCAGCCTGCAGTAAAACCATCTCACAGAACACAATTAGTGGCCTACCCTTTGATTTAGTAACGTAATACCAAAATACTTTGATCATGAACATAATTAGATGAATATATATATGCTTATTCAAGATGTATTTTCACATTAATAATGAATCAAACAAGATCTGGTTTAGAATGAATATAGACTTATGACTGTAAGCTGTTGCATTATTATTTTTCCCGGCATTTGCAATGAATGTAGTTACCAATTGATTTTGTACACACAACTGAATTTCGTATGAGTCCATGTTCGATTAGTGCTCGTATGGATGGCTCGGTGGTGCCTCAGGCTGGTGGCCTGCCGACACCTCGTTGGGCTTTTGGCTGCCTTGGTGAAGAAAGAGATCCACTCAAACAGTCTGTCTCTGTCTCTTCTTGGGGTGTGGTTCAGTCCATCGGGCAGACTGTTTAATGGCATGTCCGTGCTGGCCGCTTTGGGGAAAAGCTGAGAAAAAGTATGGGGCTTTGGGGAAGGCGGGGGCAAAGTATGGGGCGTTGGGGCTTTGGTCCAGGCCCTCGGCTTGCTTCAAAGCCTCCTCGCCGCTTCGGCACTCCCGACACCTCCTTCCAGGGCTGCTGGAGTCCCGATGGACGCATCGTTGCTGGCTAGGTGTTTTCTCTCCTTGGGGTCCTCCCAGTCCGGTATCGGGTGATGGTCTTGGATTGGCTTTGACCGTGCCCCTCTTAGCGAGTGCAAGGGAATCTGGGGTGGCTGCTTTCATCCTCAAATCTGCACAGAGGAACTGGCACACAAATTCTACATTTTGCAAACTTACCATTTTGGTCTCATGGTCTTTCCACCTTCCTAGGAAGCTGCTGGTCCTGAGAAGTGCTGATCTTGTGACTGAAGATGATAACCTGTTTTCTTAAAATAGGTGCCGTTGTTTGACCTAATCTTTTTGGGGAAACCATGTCGGGATATTAGATAATTCACAAAACATTTAATTACTGAATTGGCACCCTCTTTTGAGGTTGGGGTTGCTTCTGCCAACCACTGCAATTGTCAATCTAAATCATTACGTTCCTTTATCCTTGCACCGGATTGATCATATCGATTAAATAAAACCTCAACACGCTCAAACTTGACCCAATCCAAACTCACCTCCCCCCTCTGTCCCTCTCACAGGGACAGTGTTAATCGTAGTAATAGTAATAGTAGTAGTAGTAGTAGTATTAGTAGTTTCAGAAACATCCAAGAAAAAGAAAAGACAGCTGATAGTCAAGCGCAGCAAGAACAGAGGCGTAGGACAGGTCATGTTTGAGGTCACTGTTCGCTTTTGCAATAGTACTTTGATATTTTACAACACCTAGTGAATTATTGTGGCCTCAATAATTCACTAAATAGTTGTATTTAATTTAGTCTATCTATGATGGGACAATGCACAGAAACATTAAGTTCAGAAACAGATATGTTCTGTACCAGATTATATCTAAATAGCTACTTTCCATCTGCAGTCCCTGGCTACCTAAATTAAAGGGATCCAAAAATCAAGCAATAAAATTATGACACTAATTAATCATAATAAATATATACATTCATAATAATCAATAATTAATCAAAAATAATCATACTGTAGCATGTAATCAATTATAAGAAAAGTCACCAAATGCCCCTTCATGGACACATACTTACCATACAATACAACCACACCTTATTTACATCATCACACAAAGACAATACATGCTCTTGTTCACATCTGTCATCATTCGTAAAAACAACCAAGATTTTAACAGCCATACCTCACAATTTACAACAAAAATGCTCTCATGGATAAATATAATACTCATTAATTTGATGTGTCAACATAATGCCCCTATTAGTGACCGTGTGAGCAGCCTTGATTGCTCCAAAGCCACCTTTTAACTTCAATGTTTCTATTCCTTTTGTTATAACGTGGAGAAGGCTAATTGGTCTGTACATGTTCTGGTCTTCTTTATTTCCTGCTTTATGGATTTAATTATAGTAGCAGTTTCTCGACGTGGTAGGGAAAGTGTTTTCCGTTATTGATTTATTTATCAATCGTTGTTATACGAGCAATAATACAATCCTTATATGTTTTTAGGAAGATAGTGTCCAACCCATATATATATATCTCTAGATCGTGAGTCTGATAATGCAGTGAAGATTTTGTTTAACTTTGTTTCATTTGTTAATTCTAAAATTAGTCCATATGAATAAATGACGATTATTTGCACTGATTTTGAGGGACTTTTTATTCAGGGTTTGTACAGACTGGATGAAATGTTCATTAAAATTATTACTTATGTCCAGACTGTCTGCGATAGTAGTGCCATTGATATTTAATGTTATAGTGTTGTTTCTTGTTTGCTCTCTTTCCGTAAGTTTTTTTTTTGGTTTTCCATACTTTCTGATGTTCCCTTTTGCAGCTTTGATTAATTCTAAGTGAAAGTCAGCCTTAGACTTCCGCATAAACATTGTAACTTTGTTCCTCCAAACTTTTAAATCATATGATCTGTATTTAGACCTGTTATAATTGCTCTTATGAGAGCTGAGTCCCGATGTCTTTATTAGAATCCAAATTGTTTTATTAATCCAATGGTATTTTTATTTTAGCACTCTTCTTTCTGGTTTTGTATTCGTGTATTTACAGATGTTCTCTTTAATTTTTGTCATCCAATTGTAATTCTAATAGGGCTGCTTATCATTTGTATCATATAGAAGCCGTTTATAATATCCTTCAGTTTCTTTCTACGTGTTTTATTTAACCAGTCCAGATTAACGTCCTCCATGACGTTACTTCTTTCATACTATGCTGTTTGAGGATGTCTGAAAATGAATCAAGGAAAATATCTTTAGCTGTGGTCGGTCGGTATACTACAGTTACCTTGAAATACATTTCTGAGGAAAATGTGATTTTAATTTCAACATACTCAAATTGATCTACTTTTAATGTTTTCCCTTTCATAAATCATAACTCCTCCCCCCCTTGTCACTCGATCTGTCTTTTCTGTAATCTTGTACCCCGGGACATTAATTTGAACGAAAGGTGTTGTGGGTTTTAACCATGTCTCTGATAGACAAGGTAATCCGGATTAGAGTCTGACAGTAACTGCTGTATTTGTTCAGTATGTGGTAGAAAGTTTAATAATGCGGACACGTTTGTTACTGAATACTTTCTACAGACTTCTGTCTCTCTGCGACTTTGTGTATGTAATAAACAACTACAATTATTTGATATGCTTAAATTTTGTTTTAGCTCAACTGTTGTGTAGCTGCTAGCTCTTTATAGCCTACAGCAGGAATGTCCAAATTGCAACCAATAGCTATGTTTTTAACAGACAACCGAAATAATTGAGCGGCAGCTACGCCCTGTTTTATCATTTGACCTAAATTTTTGGTTTCGTAGGCAGGACAGAGAGCAAAGGAACAATGTGGGTCATTAGTTGTCCATCTTATACCATTCTAATTGTTGTAAGGATAGTTCACATGAGCGGCCATACCTTGAGTCCCACCATATATAAGAGTCAAAAGGCTCCTATTATGAGTCGTCTAATTGGTGATCATACACTTTGGCGGTTTGGGTGGCAGGACACACGGACGCACCTCCGTCAGCCAGTGCTAGGACAGTTGGAGCAGTCCCCGTCCTCCACTCGTTCCTGGGAGGCGTCCCCAGTAGTTGTCAGCTGATGTCGTGCTGTCAGGCAACATCAGGAAGTTCCTTCTGTGCGGTATTGAATTGTCAGGGCACAGTTCGTAAGCAGGTCATTACAAGGTGTGTGCAGGTTGACCACAAAGGAATGCTTCAAAGATTGTGTTGAACTTTGTACGTTGACACTTATGTCCAGCAGGGGTCTGTTTGTATCCTGCTGTTCGTCCTGCTGTCACACCTGTATTTTTTGTGAGCATGTTCTGGCTACACCTTGGAGCTTGTCTTGTTCAGAGAAGCTGGCAGTCCCCCGGCTGCATATCCTTTCCACCCTCGCTTGACCTAGCACAACCGTGGCTACCACCCAAGTCCGTCTGTATGGTTTTACGTTTTGTTGAGGTTTTTTCCTCCAGAATTTGGAACTCAAAACATGTACACCCATCGTTTTCATATCCTCTCGGTTAGTTCAATTTTGCATATCACGTTTTAAAATTACAGTCTTAACTATCCCATTAATTGCTAATCAATAACCTTAATTCAAAGATTATACGTACTACTTCATGTGTATTTAAGTACCCTTTTAATTCACCTAAAGACCATCTATAAGTTAATTTAAACTATCATTTGTCTATCAGTAGGCGCGAGCAAGCTGTCATGCTTGCACTCTGACCTCCCGCTGTGCGTGATATTCTCCAAAACAAAAGAATGTTTTTATTCACGTTTCTCCTTATCTTTCAGCTAAATCTTTTAATAATTTAACTTTTAACGTCCGCACTGTGTTTATTTTTATTGTCTGCATTTTAATTTTGCTTTTATTTTCTTTCATTTCACTTTGTTGCATGAAAAACGCCACACAAACAAAGCTGCCCCGCCTTGCCTTGCCTGTCTCCGACTGGTTATCCAACCTAGTCACAACAAAACACACAAGGCCATGCTCTAGGCGCCAGCCCTAATCACACTTCTCCTCTTTTTAACACTTTACATATCGGCTCTTATTCTAATTATTAATGTAGGCTGTTATTTGTAATTATTATTCAACACTATTCACAGCAAACAGTTGTAAAGTTATAGTTATTCGCATTATACTCTCAAAATCTATAGCTAACTGAAAGCTGTTGAGATTTGGTTTGCCTACTTCATCTCAGTGGCCTAGTGGCTAGAGTGTCTGCCCTGAGATCGGCAGGTCGCAAGCCCAAAACCCCAGCCGAGTCATACCAAAGACTACAAAACATTTTGGGAGCCAAATCACCAAAAACGATTCCCCCACCTCCCAGGGGCAATCACGGGGGATGGGCCAAATGCAGAGGACAAATTCCACCACACCCAGTGTGTGTGTGACAATCACCGGCACCCCAACTTTAACTCTAACTTTATTCTGTCATGCCATTATCCTCTTCTAGCTCAACATCCAGAAGTATGGTGTACTGCAATGTCTAAATAAAATTATAAATTACTCCAAACTAAAATGTCAGACTGCACTTTAAAGTTACTTTTATTAAATTAATTTCCAAACTAACCACCACCACAGCAGACATCTTCCTCAATCCTATCCCAATACTCCCATAAATTAGAAAGGTGTTTCACAACAGTGGTTAAGTAGTTATTTTAAGTAATAGATCTCAATATGTAGAAATTAATAAGACTAAATGTGCCCTAGTGTGTGAATGTTGTCTGTCTATCTATCTGTGTTGGCCCTGTGATGAGGTGGCGACCTGTCCAGGGTGCAAAGTCAAATTGTGAAACAAAAATTAAAGTTGAATCAAGTGGAAATTGACAGAGTATATGAACTACATTCTTGAGAATAGTAGTTGATCATTAATATGTTGGAAGCCACATATTGAACATATTAAAGAAAATATCCAAATCCATTGCTATTCGGTATAAAGTTAAACACATGCTGAATAAGAAATGTCTGCACATGTTATATTATTCATTTATTTTTCCATATGTAATATTGTTTTGAAGTTTGGGGAAATGTTTATAGAAGAAATATAGACCCAATACTTAAAATTAAAAGGCTCATTTCAATAATACACAAAGCATTATTATTATGATCATATCAATCCATTTTTTTTAAGTCATAATGTGTTAAATGTTCAGATAATTTAATTTGAAAACAATGGCAATTATGTTTCCAAGTAAAGAACAACAGCCTTCCAGTTTGTATTCTTAGCTTGTTTACATTATGAGGAGACACTATCATTTACGGGGGATATTGATTTTTGAAATAGGTCAAGTAAAATAAAATAAAAACACAAATGTATTTCAGTTTTAGGAGTTAAATAATGTACCATCCTCAGTGATGAGCTGAACACATGTAGTTTTTTGTTATGGTTTTGGAGACCCTTGAAAGGTAAAGTTTTTTGAACATTATAAAATATAGTAACAATTACTTTCATCTTTTAATGTTGATGTTCCAGGTAATTTAATGTTCAGTAATTGTATATCATAGGCCAATATAAGCTTTGGCTTCCGCCTATTCTTTTTTCGGTCATTCTTTTTTCTTTTCTTTTCTGTGTGTAAATGTGTATGATTGTTAATATGTCTAATTTACTGTTAAACTGCTCACACAATTTGGTTGATGGTTGATTATATGACCAAAATAAACTTATTTTATTTATTCATTCATTATCTATCGCACTCATAGTTTTATTCCATTTTGCATGTAATTATTCTTATTGATTTCTTCCCATTTCACTTAAACAACTAAACAAACAAACAAACTTGCAGCTAACCACAATCAACAGCATACCATTTACGAATACCTTCATTTGTCACTTTCTCATCTTTTCTTCACTTTCGTTTTCCTTTACAAACAACATCCTGTATCCATCTCTTCCTTACACTTCACACAATGTTTCTATTTTCTGTTCTCCTAGAAACCATTCACATAACGTAAGGTTATAAACATCCTTTTCCCATATTTTCTCAAACCATCCTCTTCACCCTCAATCTGTTTTTTTCACCTGCTCTCTCTTCCTCTCTCTCTCACTTTCTCTCCTTCTCTCACAATACAAACACAATAATCCCAAAATAATCAGTCTTATAAAATAATTTTAGCTTTAGATATGATTTAGGGCAGTGGTTTTCAACCTTTTTTCCCAGTAAACTAAAGAAATAAAATACAGCATAATGTCATCATTTTCTGATTTATTAAATTGTATAACAGTGCACCATATTGCTCATTTGTTGTGGTTTTACTTGACTTATTTGGACAAAAAATATAAGAATAACTAAAACGTTTTAAAAATTAAACAAATGATTCAATTATAATAAAGGTTTCTATACATATAATATTGATTATATGTATAGAAATCTTTATTATAATTGGTTATATATAATTGGTTATAATTGAAGGTTGATGATTGCAAAACAATAACAGTGCAATACTTTTTTATATCATGGTCGTTAATGCCTAGTTTCTCTTATTTTACTGTTCTATTTTTATTCTCCTTGTAATATTTTTCTATTTTGTTTCCATTTATACCCTTATTAGTTACTGTTTACTTTTTACTTCTTCTTCCTGAGGGAACTCTCCTGAAGGAATCAATAACGTTTTATCTGTCTATCTATCTATCTATTACTAACCCGAGCACAATTCATGACGTCATGCTCATTTTGCAGACAGTTATTTCCATTTAGTTTTATTCTCTATTTGTAATTCTACATGCACCAATGTCACATAGAAATTTGCTTTCTTTGTTATGTATTTACATTATTATTTCTGGTTTACTTGCTGTCTGTTTACTTAAGTTCTCATATTTTGGTCTGTCTTCCTTCTGATTAGAATTTGTGTAACGTTTCTCTACGTTTTGTTTTGACAATGGCGCTGAGTGGCTCTTATCTGTACTTCTTCAGACTCTATGTTTCACAGCCTGCACAGATACCCCTAGATGTTTTAGAATATAAATTTAACTTTTATTTTATTGTGTGTTTATTCCTAACAAAAAATTAAAATGTCAATGTATAATCAATTTATCTTTATCAAATTTAAATTCAATATTATTAATTTATTTGTTGTACAACTATTAATTCAAAGTTACAGTGTGTTCTAATCTATGATGTGTGTGTTTGTCGCAACTTCCCACAGGAACTGTATGGATCAGCAGAGCATCAAGGCTGTACCAAAAAAGTATACTAAACATATAAATGAATGATGAATTAAACAATGTTTCAATGTCCCACAATCCGTATTTATTTATTGATATTTAAACGTGTAATTTTCCATATATCTATTATTTTACTGGACTTAGCAAGCACCTACTACTAGCACACTCTACAGACCGAGAATAACTGTTCAACCACACTTAGTAATGCCAAGCTAGATGCTAACTTAGCCTTACTATGCCTCAGTAAGCAAATTTTTGCTAACCTAGCCCAATGCTATGCCAACCCAATGCTAACCTAGCTCAATGCTATGCTAACACAATGCTAACCTAGCTCAATGCTATGCTAACAGTGTCACTCCTCTTCGAACCAATGCCTCGTACAGCTGACACTCACACAGCCTTGTCACACGCTCTTATCTCAAAATGTCTCCCAGCTGAGACTCCTTTTTTTTATATATTTTTTTATATGCGTCACACAGTCACTCACACACAGAGAATTTACCAGCGAGCAAGAGCCTTTTTTCCCGTACTCAAAATCTCAGTGTGTAAAACAACTGTAATATTGCACAGTCACAATCACCAGTATAGTTAAAAACAAATTCAAATGACTGGAATTCGCTCGCAGCGCCCAAGAGGGGGAGCCTCCCTGCTTAGGCTGCTGCCTCCGCGATCCAACCTCTTGATAAGCGGAAGAAAATAATTATATGGATGGATCATTCACTCATGTGTTTTCTGTACATAACTTTGTCTATTTTCTCACACGCACACACATAACCAACAATTTCCCAGCTCTTGCAGATCAGCGTGGGTGCGAAAAAAGCGTGAGGGAACTCTCACAAAAGCATGAGGGAGGGAGGTGAGGAGGAGAGGTTGATTTTTTCAGAGGGGAATTAAAACAGATAAGAAACCAGGTGCTACACAAATTTTATTAAAATACGCAGATATATATATATAAATTTAAAAAACACACATTTTTATCCCACAAACCACGCCCCCCTGGTCCGGACCAATATAAACAACTAATGCACGCGTGCTTTTGTGGAATCGGCCGTCTCATATCACAATAACCAGGTTCCATCATTGCTCATAAAACGGCGATTAACCCGTTTCATTGGAGCAACACCTGCGTTATTCCTGACCAACACGGAAAAACCTGGCCTAACGCCCAATAGGACCACTGGAAATCACCCAGCAATCCTACAGACTCGTGTCTGGTCAGTCCATACAGTTTCACCAAGTTTCACCAAAGCTCTACCATATGCAGCCCGATCAATACCTGTCTATTTGCAGCAAATTTCCAAATTTGTCGTGACAGCTATACGCTCAGTTGATCTCCTTTACCGGAGTCAATGAGCGGTCACCTATAAGAGGCTTTTCCCACCGCTGCAGTTTCCACATAAACAGATATGTCGCACCTTCATAGACGTCATCAATTTGTATGGGCCAAATGTCACACCAGTTTAGCAACTCTTGCCTATAATTTAGCTGTATCCAACTCCGGCTAACCTAATGTACTTGCAGAAAAAAGCATCCTCTGCCAACAACGACAGAGGATGAAGAGGTTAAAAGAAATTTTTCGTCTCACATCGTCTTATGCTTCAAAAACACTCCAAACCACCAAAATTCTATCAACAATCCCCTTATGTTAAAAACAAGAAATCACAAGTTTTCAACAAACACACAGACAAATGATCACATATAAAACAACTCAATCCAACCATAATTTACCCCATTCCAGGTTGTTTTTGGAGAACCTGACTAAACCTATCTTTTATCAAAAATAGATTCAGCAATTAGTCTTATCGATCCGGCTCTCTCCAGGCAGAACATGTTTACACTTTAAGCAAAACGCTTACCTTGTTATGCGCGCGTGCAGCACACTGTCTGCCTGACTGAGAGAGCGGGAGCGGCTGTCGACCTGTAGCTTCTAAACCATCCTGTTCGTGACGCCAATTTGTGTAATGGATTGTCCGAAGCTTAAACAGGCAACAAAAGTAGTTTAGTACAACAAATTTATTTACCCATTATCAGAAGTGCAGGTTGAATTAAGTTGGCCGTGCAGACAGACCACATGCTACTCCGGAGTAAACAAGACACACACAAGCCAAAATCACTGTCGAGTTTCGGTCTTCTGCCATTTTTTATATGTCTTTTGTGCGTCATTGTTCCTTATCGAGTGCGTCAATGTCTTGTTGTTTTCCCTATCTGTTCCATAACAACTCGAATCCTTTAGACAGTCAACACATTCTGTAGACAGGTTGGCATGACTTAAAATTCACTTTTGTCCCACAGAAGAGGAAGAGAAATCAAAATGAGCATACATTTTTGACAGACATGAACTATAGGTCAAAGGTCAGAAATTCTACTACACCAGCTCCCCTGTTGTGCACATGTAGATACATAACATGTAGATATGTAGACGTGCATACAGTTGAATGCCAAATATTAGCAGAGTTAGGACCGCCCATCTAACGTCAACTAGTGCAAGTAAAATGACAATTTGTGTTTTATCTTTAACAAATGTGTGTTTTACCTGCTACGTGGCTCATCTGTTTTTAGTACTTACTAATAATTGTATTTTTCTTAAAGCACATACCAGGATTGGCAACCATAAATCATGAAGTATTTAATATAATGTACATAAAGTGTTGTTATTATATTCTAATCTAATCCTAGATTATGGCAAGCTATATTTAAAAAGGAAAATTGTAAATTGTTCTTTGAGTGCAACAAGAAAAACAATGCCCTTTAATTTATATTTTAACCTTCTAAAATTGTTCTTTAAATGCAACAGAAAACCTATCTTTATTGTATTGTAAGATTTTCTGTTAAAATAAAGCCGACATTTACACTTTTTCGTAGTTCCCTGTGTTTGGAAAAGTATCAAAGTATCAAAATATCGATATACATTTTGGTACCGGTACCAAATTACTGGTATCGGGACAACCCTTGTATGACTTTTTTTTACTTTTCCTTGTGGACGAAGATGGTGACTGCCCGGCACCATGCTGGTGGAATTTCGGACCATTTTGAAGTGGTGGTGTCGAATCGAAAGGATGGCTCTAGTGGGACAGGAATGTAACCTGGTGGACTGAGAGGGCTGTCTCAAAGATCGTCGCGAGTTAGAGATTTTGCTTGATCTTTCATTTCCTGCTTGGTGGTACGGAGTCTTCCGCTCTTTTTCTTATTCAAAAGGCCACAGGCATACTTAAATGGGTCCTGTAGGAACCTTAGCCTCGATGTTGCCTGGCGACTTCTTCGTTTCCAAATCCTCTCTGCAAATGTGAGATTCTGGCTTTAATTTGCGCCCACAAGTTCTTCGGCCCTTCTTTTTCGTGGTCCTCTGCCTTTTTCCATGCTTTCCTGAGAAGGCGGCGCTCTTTAACTAGCTGCTGGATCTCCTTTCCCCGTCTGCTAATCTGTTTGGAGGGGTTTTCCTGTGTTGCAGTTTCCCGAATTTGCTGCAGCCTTCCTCGTAGATGATGTCCCCAAAAAGGTTCAGTTTAGAGTTGTTTGCTGCCCCTCAGGGAGTTCCCAAGGATCGTATGCAGGCTCTTGTCGAAGCTTTTCCATAGATCCTTCTCGCAGGCTCCTGGCCAGTTAACTGCTGTGGGGGTGACAGTACTCTGTTCCCCCGGTGCAATGTGGGCCCAATAGCACTGTGGTCCTCAACCTGGCTATGGTTCCTCCTTGTCTGACCTGCTAACTTAAAGTGGGTTTAGGAAATGACAGACGGTTTGCCAGCCACATCAGTTAAACATCAGTTTATTTTCAGAAAAAATAACAGTATAAGTGAACTTGTGACTGCACATGTACTGTAAATACAGTATTACATACACCAACGCAATACTTCTTTTTTTAGGGATATTGTTCCTCACAATGTGGAAAAAGCACCTGTCTCCAAGCTAAACTGCAAGGGAAAGAAGTTGCTGCAGTTTATGGGAATCAGTACCTTCTCAGAGTACAGTGTGATAAATCAGAATGCTCTGGCCAAGATTGACCCCGCTGCCCCCCTGGATAAAGTCTGTCTCCTCGGCTGTGGGGTTTGCACAGGGTTTGGAGCCGCAGTCAATGATGCTAAGGTAATGTGTAAAACACATTATAATGTGTATCTTCTGTAGGAAACATTACTTTAAATAATCAGTCATAATTTAAAAAAAATCATTTTTAAAAAACTAAACTTTTTTTTTAGGAATCAATTTTTAAAATGTAATTTACTTATACATCATAAGTCAGCAACAAAACCCTTGTTTATCGCAGTTAATTGAGACCGACCATGACTGCGATAAATGAATGTCCACAAAGTAGGATTATTATGAAGTCAAATATTTTCTTAGAGCATAAAACAAAATATAGTAGCATTGAGTCTGTTCTATTGTAGGTTACAGTACTTACCATTAGCCCAGAGGCAAGGGCGGAGCTACAGGGGTGTCTGGGATGGCGGCGCGCCCCAGGTCCAGGTTGCTCCGGGTAGGTCCCAGCTCCCGGTTGGGGAGAGCAGGCCTCTCCCATGGCTTCGGCCCGGAGGAGCTTAGCTAATGCTGACAGTTTTTTTCAAATCTCCCAACAAAATCAGAGCTGGATGCCCCAGTCAGGATGAGTCGTGGTTGCTAAAAACTGTACAAGACTGCCATTAGTAATTTCGTAAGTGTTAAAAAAATTAATGAAATGTTGTGCTGTATGACTGACTTAATTTTCACTTGAACATTTCACTTTGCAACAGGCAAATTTACAAGTGGATTGACGATATTGTCTCATCCACTGTCTCAGTCACTTGTCAACAAAGTAAAAGCTAGGTGAGCATTTTTACTACGAAGGTAACATGAATGGCAGTTCATAGAAACATTTTAGCGGAGTTGCTCTGCTCCATTAGGAGTGTGGTTCTAAATTGTGTGAACGTTTCCCTGTTTTAGCACAATATTTGCAACATAGCAGAGTCACTGAATGAAAAGAATGCAACCGTGGCTTGTGAATTCTTAATGATAACCAACACAATTGATAATACAATGATACCTCGGTTTTCCTAAACAGAATCATACGGAAATTGAAGCGATTTGATGTCCCGATCCCAATCATTGTATCAGATCCGGGGCTGATTCTTTCCTTTTTTAACTGATCGCCGATGAGCTGCCGAGCCCAGCCGAGCTTCACCGCAGCTGTGCTCCAGTGTTTACATGGCTGAAGATTGTACTCGCGTGAAAGGTACCATTTAAAAGGGATGCATGCTCAGGGAGACACAATTGCAGGAGCTCCAAAAAAGTGTGTGTCTTGCCAGAACACCAGCTCGAATTTGAGAGCAAGCAAACACATCATCTATCCATAGTGCGAAGCCACTTCCAAGATATTAATCCTCACCACCATAACGAAAAGTAGACTATCTTCCAAATAACGTTATCACTGGAGGACCAGAGGAAAAGGAATGGCTAAGCATGCTACATACACACACACACACACAGACACACACACACACACACTGAGCAGGACGACACAAGAAGCTAACCGCTAAAGCTTCATTTAAAGAAGGGGTGATTGATCCAGAGTTTAATATTGTTGATACCTAGTATAGTATCAGTATATCAAATTAAATTAAATCAAACTTTATTTGTATAGAACTTTTCCTACATAAAAAATGTAGCACAAAGTGTTTTACATTTTAAAAACTGGGCCTCCTGCAATCATTACATACTGTAAATACAACCACAGGCTCAAACAGTCAACTTGTATGTAGCATTTAATATCACACATTTTTTACAGCAACAATACTACATTCTAAATTTAGTAAGATACGCTTTAAACACATGTCTTATTGTGTTTACTTTAATTACTTGCTATAAAACATTTTCAGTTCTATAATATATTGTCAAGCTATCCGATCGAGGCTCTAAATCAGATTGGAAGCCAAAAATGTTAACATCCCTTCTCATTACACAGGGTGCACAGCCTTAATAACCTACTCTTTATTTTAGGTTGAACCGGGCTCTACCTGTGCCGTGTTTGGCCTGGGAGCCGTCGGGTTGGCGGCAATCATGGGTTGTAAATATGCTGGTGCCAAGAGGATTATTGCTGTCGATGTCAATGCAAACAAGTTTAAGAAGGCCGAGGAGTTTGGAGCCACTGACTGTGTAAACCCCAAGGATCACAGCAAAACCATCAGCCAAGTGCTCTTTGAGATGACCAACGGTGGAGTCGACTACTCCCTGGAGTGTGTGGGGGATGTAGAACTCATGGTGAGGAACGTTTACTTGAACCCTTTGCTGTTCAGGCCTGCTGGTGTTAACATCGCTGGAAAGCTTAGTTTGTTGAGGATTGACTGACAAACACCACTTCAGGTGCGGTAAACGTTAATATTTTACTAGTTAAAATTCACCTTTGAAGCCTCACAGATAAACGTAGGTCCTGTTACGTTGGCAATGGTCCATGGTCCAATGGAAATGATTCCACCCCAATATTTACAATTTATAAAGACACTGACTGCTGCTGCAGACTGTCATTATATTTGTCAGATGTGCATATTTTCTACATATTATTGTTTGGTTAGCATGTACACATTAACCACAGATGCTACAGATCTTTTGTCTGACATCTTAGTAGACCCAACAGAAATGGCTCAATAGCCAGTGTTGTGTAAAAAAGTACCTTCTTCTAACGCGTGCAATTCGGACCGTTCTTAATGATGACTGATGCATTTAATAGCCAACAAGAATGTAAAAACACCAATTTTCTGGTTGATAGGTGGGCTTCTGTCATAAAAGAAAATCATTCCTTTGTAATGGAACAAAGGGAAACGTGGACTTGTGAGGCAACAAGTTTTTGTTGTTGTTTTTTTACACACAATTATGACGGTCTTCACAGATAAGAATCTGTGTCAGGAAGCCATGTTTTGTTTGCATAGTAAGTAAAGACTTTGACTAAGAATGATCAAGACTCTTCTACATGAAAGCCTTTGGAACTACATCACTAATAACTACATCATTAATAATAAACCTAGATTTCGGGACGGAAAATATGGTACAATACAATAAGCAGATAAGATGGCGCTAAACCGTTCAGTATTTTGTACGTGAGTAATAAAATCTTAAAATCGCAGTCAAAGTGTACCGCCAGCTAGTGTTGGAAGGCCAGTAGAGGTGTAATATGATGAAACTTCCTTGTCCTCGTCAAAAGTCTAGCAGCCGCATTTTGTACCAACTGTAATCTTTGGGAGACTTGGGGAGACTTGAACATAAAACGTTACAGTAATCAAGACGAGACGTAACAAACACATGTATAATGATCTCAGCATCACTGGTGGACAAAATGGGACACGATTTAGCGATACTACAGAGACGAAAGAAGGCTGTTTTAGTAACACTATTAATGTGCGGCTCAAACGAGAGAGTTGGGCCAAAAATAATCCCGAGATTTTTTACAGACTCCCTTGTACAATTTTTTTATTGTCGAATTTCAATGTGGTATCCTCAAACAAGTGCCTGTGTGTAGCAGGACTGATGAGAAAAAGTGTTTTCTTAGCGTTAAAATGCAAAACGTTGCTGGACATCCATTGTTTAAAATTCGTTTAGACAATCTGGCGTGTTGGTTACCTTAGGGCAGGGGTCTCAAACTCAATTTACCTGGGGGCCACTAGATGCAGAAACTGGGTGAGGCTGAGCCGCAAGAAAAGATTTCTTAAAAAAATCTAACATGCACTTTTTAATGAATTCACCTTCTTTAAATGGGTTTACCGCCCTAGCAACATACTTGCCAACCCTACCGATTTTTCCGGGAGACTCCCGAATTTCAGTGCCCCTCCCGACAATCTCCCGGGGCAACCATTGAGAGAATGAATTCGGGAGTCTCCCGGAAAAATCGGGAGGGTTGGTAAGTGTGACGCTGTCAAGCGGCATTCATATAAAACTTGCGGGCCGCACTAACATTACATTTTCATATTAAGGTGTGGGCCGCAAAATAACGTCTCGTGTCTGACACCCCTGCCTTAGGGGCATGTAGAGTTGGGTGTCATCAGCATAACAGTGAAAACTAACACCTTTTATTTGCGTATGATGTCGCTTAGCGTCAGCATATTAATGCTGAAGAGTACAGGAACAAGAACTGATCTTTGTGGGATTCCGCAGGTCGCCTTAACTGCGTCTTTTCAGTGAGATAGGAGCTCAACCAAGAAAAATCTAAGTCTGACACAACGATATGTGATTTGATGCGATCTAAAAGAATGTTGTGATCAACGGTATCAAAGGCAGCGCTTAGATCAAACTGTAGATGATGGATTGACATCCATAGTAGCAAGAAAACATTTTCATCATCTTTGCAAGTGCTGTCTCAGTAGTTAATGATTTACCGTGAGACCTGACTGAAAAAGTTCAGAAAGATTGTTGGCATGTTTATTAATTCATTTGGTTGCTGCGTACACATACCCTTGATCAGGGTTCAAAGTTAGGTCTTTTAAGTAGAGGATGAATAACCGCTGTTTTGAATGCTAGGGGAACAGTACCAGAGGAGAGTGATAAATTAAAAATATTTAGCACTGATGGTGCTAATATTGCAAACAGCTCCTTGATGAGTTTCCCAGGAAGTGGGTCAAATAGACAAGATGTTTGTTTTGTCCCATTAACGAGTCGCGAGAGTTCCTCTAGCATTACCTCTTCAAAATGAGAGCGAGAGAGTCCCTTAGTGCCCATGATGTATATTTCTGGTCTTGTCATCCTTGTCCGGACTGAAGGGTGACACGGCAGTGCAGCTGGATCAAAAGTTAAAGTTACGTTAAAGTTAAAGTACCAATGATTGTCACACACACACTAGGTGTGGTGAAATTTGTCCTCTGCATTTGACCCATTCCCTTGTTCACCCCCTGGCAGGTGAGGGGAGGAGTGGGCAGCAGCGTTGGCCGCGCCTGGGAATCATTTTGGTGATTCAACCCCCAATTCCAACCCTTGATCCATCCATCCATCCATCTTCAACCGCTTATCCGGAATCGGGTCGCGGGGACAACAGCTCCAGCAAAGACCCCCAGACTTCCCTCTCCAGAGCAACATTTGCGACTTCCTCCTGGGGAATCCCGAAGCGTTCCCAGGCCAGAGAGGAGATGTAATCCCCCCATCTGGTCCTTGGCCTGCCGCGGGGCCTCCTCCCAGTGGGACGTGCAACGAGGACCTCCCTAGGGAGACGCTCGTGAGGCATCCGCACGAGATGCCCGAACCACCTAAGCTGGCTCCTTTCCAAGCGAAGGAGCAGCGGCTCTACTCCGAGTCTCTCTCGGGTGACTGCACTTCTCACCCTATCTCTAAGGGAGATGCCAGCCACCCTTCTGAGGAAACTCATTTCGGCCGCTTGTATCCGTGATCTTATTCTTTCGGTCATTACCCACACTTCATGACCATAGGTGAGAGTAGGAATGTAGATAGCTCGGTAGACCGAGAGCTTTGCCTTCTGGCTCAGCTCCCGTTTCGTCACAACAGTGCTGCAGAGAGACTGCAATACTGCCCCAGCTGCTCCGATTCTCCGGCTGATTTCCTTCTCCATCTTTCCCTCACTCGTGAACAAGACCCCGAGATACTTAAACTCCTCCACCTGGGACAGAGTCCTGTCCCCTACCCGGACTGTACAAACCATCGGTTTCCTGCTGAGAACCATGGCCTCAGATTTGGAGATGCTGATCCTCATTCCAGCCGCTGAACACTCGGCTGCGAACCGATCCAGTGAGAGCTGAAGGTCACGAACCGAAGGTGCCATCAGGACCACATCATCTGCAAACAGCAGTGACGCAACCTTTAGCCCCCCGAGACGTATACCCTCTCCGCCATGGCCACGACTCCGCCTAGAAATCCTGTCCATGAAAATCACAAACAGGATAGGTGACAGAGCGCAGCCCTGGCGGAGACCAACCCCCACTGGAAACGGATCCGACTTACATCCAAGCACCCGGACACAACTCTCGCTTTGGTTGTACAGAGATTGGATGGCCCTCAGCAGGGTTCCCCTCACTCCGTACTCCCTCAGCACCTCCCACAAGATCTCCCGAGGGACGCGGTCATACGCCTTCTCCAAATCCACAAAACACATGTAGACTGGATAGGCATACTCCCAGGCCCTCTCCAGGATTCCCGCAAGCGTAAAGAGTTGGTCAGTTGTTCCACGACCAGGACGGAATCCACATTGCTCCTCTTGAATCTGAGGTTCGACTATCGGCCGGACCCTCCTTTCCAGTACCTTGGCGTAAACTTTCCCAGGGAGGCTGAGTAGTGTGATACCCCTGTAATTAGCACACACCCTCTGGTCCCCCTTTTTGAAAAGGGGAACCACCACCCCAGTCTGCCACTCCCTCGGCACTGCCCCAGACTTCCACGCAATGTTAAAAAGGCGTATCAACCAAGACAGCCCATCAACACCCAGAGCCTTCAGCATTTCTGGACGGATCTCGTCAACCCCCGGAGCTTTGCCACTGTGGAGTTGTCTAACTACCTCAGTGACTTCACTCCGAGAGATCGACGTCGATCCCCCATCATCCTCAGGCCCTGCTCCTATCAGGGAGGGTGTGTCTGATGTATTTGGGTTCAGGAGTTCCTCAAAGTGCTCTTTCCAACGCCCTACGACTTCCTCACTTGAAGTCAGCAAAGTCCCATCCTTGCCGTACACAGCTTGGATGGTTCCCTGCTTCCCCCTCCTGAGGTGCCGTATGGTCTTCCAGAACAGCTTTGGTGCCGCCCGATAGTCCTTCTCCATGGATTCCCCGAACTGCTCCCACACCCTCTGCTTAGCCTCGTCCACAGCCACGGCCGCTGCCCTTCGGGCCCGTCGGTACCTTGCAACTGCCTCCGGAGTCCCCCGGGATAACATACCCCGGTAGGACTCCTTCTTCAGTCGGACGGCTTCCCTGACCACCGCTGTCCACCAGGGTGTTCGAGGGTTACCACCCCTTGAGGCACCTAAGACCTTCTGGCCACAGCTCGCAGCTGCAGCTTTAGCAATAGAGGCTTTGAACATTGCCCATTCCTGTTCAATGTCCCCAACCTCCACAGGTTGATGCTGTGTGCCAAATAGGGAGGTAATAGGTCCCATTTTTATAGTCTTTGGTATGACTTGGCCAGGGTTTGAACTCACAACCTACCGATCTCAGAGCGGACACTCTAACCACAAGGCCACTGACTGAAAAGAGACGTTGGAGACGCTTTGCTGAACAAAAAGTTGCTTTATTACAAGCCAGTGTCATTATACAGGACGGCAGTACCTGGAGGAGGTCAAGTCAAAAAAATGAGGCACTCCTAACTTGGAGGAGCCGAACCACAGTCTTTCTCTGTCTGGGTGTGTGTTACTTCAGGAGACTACAACCTGACCATGTAAGGCAGTGGTCCCCAACCACATTGCCGCGGCCCGGTACCGGTCCGTGGACCGATTGGGCTGCACAAGAAAAATAAAAAAATAAAAAAAATAAAATAATAATAATAATTATTTTTTATTAAATCAACATAAAAAACACAATATATACATTATATATCAATATAGATCAATACTGTCTGCAGGGATAAAGTCCGTAAGCACACATGATTGTATTTCTTTATGACAAAAAAAAACAAAACGAAAAAAAAACTATTATTATTATTTTTTATTTTTTATTAAATCAACATAAAAAAACACAATATATACATTATATATCAATATAGATCAATACAGTCTGCAGGGATAAAGTCCGTAAGCACACATGATTGTATTTCTTTATGACAAAAAAAAAAAAAAAAAAAAAAACTATTATTATTATTTTTTATTTTTTATTAAATCAACATAAAAAACACAATATATACATTATATATCAATATAGATCAATACAGTCTGCAGGGATAAAGTCCGTAAGCACACATGATTGTATTTCTTTATGACAAAAAAATAAAAAAATACCATAACACCCCCCCCTGTAGAACATAATATGAGTTAATTAATTCACTTCACCAACATTTGTATCTTTGTTATAGAGCCCAGTTGAAGCTGGGGCATAGTGTCTATTTTCTAATGAGCTCAATTGTCCTCGTAAAGAATTGCATAAAGTCATCAGCCGAGTGGGTGGAGCTACTGGGAGAAGATCCTTGTGGGTTATTGATGCTACTGTGGTAAACAAATATTTAGGATCATTTCTGTTGCGATGAATGAAATTGGAGTAATAATTAGTTTTAGCTTTTCAGTCTGGTTACTATCGTTGATGTCTGCTACCCCCCCCCCCCCCCCCCCCGCAAGTCATTAATACTTGGAATGACTATAAGGTGCTTTAGCTCAAAAAATGTGAGATTGTAAAAGGATTCGGAAAAAATACTGACAGACAAAATTTGTGTTGTTTCTTAGCGCCATGCACTGGAGTCCTGTCTGCAAGGCTGGGGTGTGAGTGTGATTGTTGGTTGGACAGACAAGCATGACGTTTCCGTTCGTCCTGCTCAGCTCATTGCTGGGCGCACATGGAAGGGCTCTGTGTTTGGAGGTAAACTTGCTGCCTTGCAGTTTCTTCATCAGTATCACTTAGTGGCAAAAAGGTGCACCAGATCCAACTGATGACAAAGTATATGCCCATTTTTCACTGTGCCGCAGATCTTGTGAGGCAGTTGCTCAGTTTTGAAGGTTTTGGGTTTTGGTCTATTCAAGTCTGACTGCGGACATAACATTCTAAAAAATTCAAAAAAGTTGTCAAGAGTTTGTGTCGACTATCCATCTATGTCAACCAAGGCATCAAAAACAGGCCTTTGTAACATTAAAAACTAGAAAACCACTTGGAGAGCTCAGACTTCCACCTCCTCAAGAGTAAAGAAACCTTAAAAAAAAATCCTGAATCCAGATGGTGAAAATAGAATTACCGTATTTTCCGGACTATAAGGCGCACTTAAAATCCTTTTTTTCCCCTAAAAAATGGCCAGTGCGCCTGATGTGCCTAATGTACAGAATAATTCAGTTTTTTCTTACAGACTTCGAAGCAATTTTATTTGGTACATGGTGTAATGATAAGTGTGACCAGTAGATGGCAGTCAAACATAATCGATACGTGTAGACTGCAATATGATGGCAATATGACTCAGTAAACAACACCAACATTTTATATGTTCCATTGAAAATATAGAACATTACACACGGTGCTCAAAAATCTATCAAAATGTTTTAGTACGACTTTGGTAAGCTATGAAGCCGCACCGCTTGATGGATTGTCGGTGCATTAAACATACAAGTGTTATTATGGTGTGTGTATAAGGTAAGACATATTATCTGGCGTTTTGTTTCGCAATATTATGAAAAACCAACTTTTCTTACCTTCTGGTACCTGCTGATCTGTATTTAGTATCTACATAAATCCTGAAAATTTGCGCACTTCCGCCTTTGTAGTCCGCAGTAGTCGATAAGCTTCTTCTTTTTCTATATCTTCTTGTTATGGGACATTCATCCTCCACTGTTTCCATTTACAATATAAAGTAGTGTAAAGTTCTTACTTATATCTGTCAGTAAATCAGGGACGTGCACATGATTATAGAGGGGCAGGGGCTCAAAGTCAGAAAATGGCAGGAATTTTTTTTTTGGTCCTTTACACAATATGGAAATTAATGTAAAATTAAATTTGCTAATAGGAAGCTAACTACTTAGCTGTGTGTCCTTTGTAGGTAAAAGTGATTGCCATTTCTTTTGTGTCAACAAATTATGGTCATAATGAGTTAATTCACATTATCATAGGCTTGGAAGACATGAAAAGCAACGAAACACTGGTTTATTATTAGGCTATTTTTTGTTAAAGATAAGCACTTTAATATTGAACATTGAACAGTGCAACATGAACTTTGAAAAAAAATACAAAAATAAATACCCAAATGGAAAAAACTTCAATGTGAAAATCTGTCCTTCTTCCCTTAACTTGATGAAAACACCATCAAGTTGTAACTTATGGTCTATCTCACTTAATTCTCAGACTAAACAACTGAAACGCAATACAGGGCCAAAAATATGGACCAGGGGCCAGTAGAGGGCTGTATCCTGGGCTCTGTACCGAGGATGTCGTTGTGGCTTGTACAGCCCTTTGAGACACTTGTGATTTAGGGCTATATAAATAAACATTGATTGATTGATTGATTGATTGATTGATTTTTTTGGCATTGGGCTGCAGGCATAATCAACATGAATCAAGTTTAAATACAGATGGCAATATTCCTAACAGATAACCTACATCTTATATCCCCAGAATGCTGAAATTATTATTATTATTAATAATAATAATAATAATAATTATTATTATCATTATCATTGTTCTTCTTATTATTATTGTTATTATTATCATTATTATTTTGTTAACCCACACAGTAATAGCAAAGTCACAATAACCTTATATCTAAAACTCTACTGTGAGAGAAATGTGATCCGCCGTAAACACAGTGCGTTTTATTTTGAAAATTAACCCGGTGTTTTATTTTGTACATTACTTCCTGTCCCGCACGATCCGCTCTGCTCTGTGCGGACTTGATGTGCCGTGCTCCGACGTCCGGCAAAAACAGAAGCTGACACATTGACTAATAGAATAATACAGCGTTTTTCTGAAATATTACCCATATTAGATGCTGAATAAGTGGACGGCGACTAGACCATAACATAACTCACAGGTTCAAGTTGCTCCACTGTCACATCTGAGTAACCCCTGGCTGCAGCCCGCAGATCGAGGAGGGACTAAACGTTTAAAGGAAGCGGCAGGCTCAAACAACCCGGTATTACAAGAAAACGTGGAGTTTTTGTACCGCTGTTTTTTTGTTTTTTACATCCCTGACAGGAATTTATTAATGTTGTTTAAAGAAAACAAAACAAAAACAAAAACAGACACACAGGCAGAGGACACTTTTTAAGACGAGGCAAAAAAGGGCAGGGGCTCAAGCACCCATAGGGCCCTATGTGTGCACGTGCCTGCAGTAAACTCACCATGAAAGCGCTAAAACATACCGGTGTAGTGAGTTACATTATTCACCCAAGGAACTTTAGTTATTAGAGAGTTCCGGTCGGACGGTTTTTCATGGGACACATTTCCGGTGTTGTTGTTTCCGGATGAGGAGATGATACTCGGTTATTGATTTAAGTAAAGTCTGAATGTCATTAAAACAGATAGCTCCATCTTTTGACACTTCTTCCACTCCCGTCCTTGCATGCTACACCGCTACAACAAAGATGACGGAGAGAAGACGCTGCCGAATGTGAACCACGTAAATAAGACAATAATCCTGAAGCGACTGCCAGAAAGCGGCTTGAAGATGATCTGTAAAACATAATCTATGCAAAATTTTGACCAAAGAACCACCCTTACATGTTATGTAGACCACAAAGAAGTGATTTCAATTTAGAAAAAAATAATATATACAACCCCTTTAATGCGCACTATAATCCGCCTTATATATGAAAAAAGATCGAAAATAGACCATTCATCGGCAGTGCGCCTTATAATCCGTTGCGCCCTATGGTCCGGAAAATACGGTACTTGTTCCTTATTCCATTTCTGACACTTCCCAACAGTTTCATCAAAATTCAGCTCCATATAGCACAGTGAAACCTCTCATCAGTCATCTGTATCTTTGTCACTGTGGGTGTAGGTGGGGCGGCTAGCATACACACACACGAGAAGTGGGATCTTAAGAATCAAATTCAGATTTGGCCAATATGTTGTAACATGTATATAAGGTAATGTAGTAGAAACGATTCAGATAAACCCTAAACCTTATTCAGTTATTCTTTATCCCATTTCTGATATTTCCTGAATGTTTCATGAAAATCCGCCCAAAACTTTTTGAGTTACGTTGCAAACTAACTAACGTTTATAAGGTAATAATTTAGGTAACTATGCTGAGATTTAAACAGCTCCCAGTCATAGTTAAAGTATCATGGAGAAAAATAAAGTTCTCAAGTCCTGCAGAAGATGTGAATGATGCAACTTCCTGCGGACCGTGTGACTTGTGGAACATTCCGCATTTTTTAGAGGTTAGGGTAAAAGAACTGAATGTAATATTATTTTTATGCAATTATATAAAGTATTGTTGGGATACAAAATAACACAAGCACTGTATTTGATTGTTTTCTATATTATTAAAGGATCAAAATCAATCAATCAAAACTTGATTTATATTTCATACACAGAAGAGCAGTGCCTTACAACAGTCTAAACGACAGGAAATAAAAACAAGTATATGTGGGATGAAAGTGAACTCAAATCAAAAAATCACGCCCACATTTTTAATGTATTGAGTTGGTTTGAAATTTTATAATTTTGATAAAAGGTTCACTTTCATAAAACTAAAACCTCTGTTTTGTTCTGGTTGAGCTGTAGGAAATTCACTGCCATCCTAACAAAATGATTGCAGTGCATCCGGAATGTATTCAGTGCTTCACTTTTTCCACATTTTTTGTTATTCCAAAATGTAATACATATATTTTTGTCTTCAAAATTCTACAGACAATTCTCCATAATGACAATGTGAAAAGTATTTTTTTAAACAATTTTGCACATTTATTAAAAATGACATGTACATAAGTATTCAGTTGTGGTGAAGAAGGAGCTGAGCCGGAAGGCAAAGCTCTCAATTTACTGGTCGATCTGTGTTCCCATCCTTACCTATGGTCATGAGCTTTGGGTTGTGACCGAAAGAACAAGATCACGGGTACAAGCGGCCGAAATTAGTTTCCTCCGCGGGGTGGCGGGGCTCTCCCTTAGAGATAAGGTGAGAAGCTCTGTCATCCGGGAGGAACTCAGAGTAAAGCCGCTGCTCCTCCACATCGAGAGGAGCCAGATGAGGTGGTTCGGGCAGAACATTTTGTTTCTCATGGTCTGACCATCTTTCAGGTCCATTTTGAAAACCTTTTACAAAGATTGGTGGATTGCTGCAGAGATGGTTGTCCTTCTGGAAGGTTCTCCTCTCTCCACAGAGGAATGCTGTAGTTCTGACAGAGTGACCATCGGGTTCTTGGTCACCTACCTGACTACACTAAGATGAATGCAGCAATACAGAAACATCCTGGCTGAAAACCAAGGCTTCCCATCCAACCTGATGGAGCTTGAGAGGTGCTGCAAAGAGGAATGGGCGAAACTGCCCAAAGATAGGTGTGCCAAGCTTGTGGCATCATTATCAAAAAGACTTGTGGCTGTAATTGCTGCCAAATGTGCATCAACAAAGTATTGCGCAAAGGCTCTGAATACTTATGGAAATGGGATTTTCTAAAATTATTTACTTTAAATGGATGGATGGATGGAAATTTAAAAAACTATTTTTTGTATTGTCATTATGGAGTATTGCCTGTAGAATTTTGATGACAAAAATGTATTTATTCCATTGTGGAATAAGGGTTTAACATAACAAAACGGGGCGGTATGGCGTAGTGGGTAGAGCGGCAGTGCCAGAAACCGGAGGGTTGCAGGTTCGCTCCCCGCATCTTTACATCCAAATCGCTGCCGTTGTGTCCTTGGGCACGACACTTCATCCTTGCCCCCGGTGCCGCTCCCACTGGTGAATGAATGATGAATGAATGATAGGTGGTGGTCGGAGGGGCCGTAGGCGCAAACTGGCAGTCTCGCTTCCGTCAGTCTACTCCAGGGCAGCTGTGGCTACAAATGTAGCTTACCACCACCAGGTGTGAATGAATGATGGGTTCCCACTTCTCTGTGAGCGCTTTGAGTATCTAATAATAGAAAAGCGCGATATAAAATCTAATCTATTATTATTATAAATTTGGAAACATGGAAGCGCTCTGAATACTTTCCGGATGCACCATATATTTCCTTATAAAATCTCATTTTAGGAAGCGGGAGCGAGAAACAAATGTTATTTTTCCAATGTTCAGGGTAGTATAAATCAACATTTTAATTGGTGTTTATCAAACAATGTGCTGGACACTTGGCTGAACAATAAAAATATATTTTACAGTTAATTTTATCGTGCATTTATTGATATATTATATTTCCTGGGGACACAAGATGATGTGACTTGGCGGCATTGCTCATATATCAGAGGGTAAGGTGTAACTTAAGGGATTTACAGTAATATATATTTTCAAAAGCAATCTGTTAATGAAGTGACTGCAAGATAATACGTCATCAAAACTACCATTAATTATTTTAAATAATGTATTTGATTGTTTGTAATTTGCTGCTCAGGCTTTAAGGGTAAAGATGGAGTGGCTGAGATGGTGCGAGCCTACCTGGATCACAAGGTGAAGATAGATGAGTTCATAACTCATAACTTGCCTTTGGATCGCATCAATGAAGCCATTGAATTGTTGCAGGCGGGCAAAAGGTATTATTGCAAAATTCCTCAGTAACTACGACTACTTGTAATAATAATAACACAATGTTATTCAATCAATCAATTATACTGTGTTTGCTCTTTTTGTTCCACAGCATCCGGACAGTCCTGAGTTTCACTCCACAATAAGTCTTTATAATGGTTTCGAATAACTCCTTGAAATCTTAAATATAATTAACACTTTTTTTAACTGATTTTTATCAATTAAGACTTTACAGAAATCTTGAATGCTTTCTCTGTAAACACGATAGATGAATAAATAAGTCAGGAGAAAGAGGAAGTCCAGTGTCCATCGTTCCATTTTCTACCACTTGTCCCTTTTTGGGGTCGCGGGGGGTGCTGGAGCCTATCTCAGCTGCATTCAGGCGGAAGGCGGGGTACACCCTGGACAAGTCGCCACCTCATCACAGGGCCAACACAGATAGACAGACAACACTCACACTCACATTCACACACTAGGGCCAATTTAGTGTTGCCAATCAACCTATTTCCAGGTGCATGTCTTGGAGGTGGGAGGAAGCTGGAGTACCCGGAGGGAACCCACGCAGTCACGGGGAGAACATGCAAACTCCACACAGAAAGATCCCGAGCCTGGGATTGAACCCAGGACTAATCAGGACCTTCGTATTGTGAGGCACATGCACTAACCCCTGTTCCACAGTGCTGCCTAAGTCCAGTGTTGCCAACGTATATATAACTATATATATATATATATGTATATATATATATAGTTATATATAAATATATATATATATAAACATTTATACACTACCGTTCAAAAGTTTGGGGTCACATTGAAATGTCCTTATTTTTGAAGGAAAAGCACTGTACTTTTCAATGAAGATAACTTTAAACTAGTCTTAACTTTAAAGAAATACACTCTATACATTGCTAATGTGGTAAATGACTATTCTAGCTGCAAATGTCTGTTTTTTGGTGCAATATCTACATAGGTGTATAGAGGCCAATTTCCAGCAACTATCACTCCAGTGTTCAAATGGTACAATGTGTTTAATCGCTCATTGGCTCAGAAGGCTAATTGATGATTAGAAAACCCTTGTGCAATCATGTTCACACATCTGAAAACAGTTTAGCTCGTTACAGAAGCTACAAAACTGACCTTCCTTTGAGCATATCAAGTTTCTGGAGCATCACATTTGTGGGGTAAATTAAACGCTCAAAATGGCCAGATAAAGAGAACTTTCATCTGAAACTCGACAGTCTATTCTTGTTCTTAGAAATGAAGGCTATTCCACAAAATTGTTTGGGTGACCCCAAACTTTTGAACGGTAGTGTGTATATATATATATATATATATATATATATATATATATATATATATATATATATATATATATATATATATATATATATATATATATATATATATATATATATATATATATATATATATATATGTATGTATGTATGTATGTATGTATGTATGTATGTATGTATGTATGTATGTATGTATATATATATATATATATATATATATAGTTAAAGTTAAGTTAAAGTACCAATGATTGTCACACACACTAGGTGTGGTGAAATTTGTCCTCTGCATTTGACCCATCCCCTTGTTCACCCCCTGGGAGGTGAGGGGAGCAGTGGGCAGCAGTGGTGCCGCGCCCGGGAATCATTTTGGTGATTTAACCCCCAATTCCAACACTTGATGTTGAGTGCCAAGCAGGGAGGTAATGGGTCCCATTTATAGTCTTTGTATATATATATATATATATATATATATATATATATATATATATATATATATATATATATATATATATATATATATATATATATATATATATATATATATATATATATATATATATATATATATAAAACTATACATATATATACAACTATATATATATATGTAGTTATATATGTATATATAGTTATATATATATATATATATATATATAGCTATATATATATGAGATATATATATATATAACGATATATATATGAGTTATATATATAACTCATATATATATCGTTATATATATATATATAACGATATATATATGAGTTATATATCTATATATATATATAGATATATAACTCATATATATATATATATATATAACTCATATATATATATACTATATATATATATGAGTTATGTATATATATATATATAACTCATATATATATATAGTTATATATATATATAAATATATAAAACGATATATATATGAGTTATATATATATATAACTCATATATATATATATATATAACGATATATATATGAGTTATATATCTATATATAGATATATATAACTCATATATATATATATAACTCATATATATATATATACTATATATATATGAGTTATATGTATATATATAACTCATATATATATATCGTTGTATATATATGTATAAAACGATATATATATGAGTTATATATATATATAACTCATATATATATCGTTATATATATAAATATATATAACGATACATACATATGAGTTATATATATACATATAACTCATATATATATATAGTATATATATATATGAGTTATATATGTGTATATAGTTATATATATATATATATATATATAGATATATATTTATAGTTTTATATATATATATAGTTATATATATATATATATATATATGTATAGTTTTATATATATATCTATATATATATTTATAGTTTTATACATATATATATATATCTATATATGTGTGTGTATACATATACTGTATATATGAGTATGTGCATTTTTATATATATATATATATATATATATATATATATATATATATATATATATGTATATATATGCTTGTATATATGTGTGTGTATATATATATATATAGTTGTACATGTGTGTATATATAGTTATATATGTATATACAGTATATATATATAGTTATATGTGTATGTGTATATATATATATATATATATATATATATATATATATATATATATATATATATATATATATATATATATATATATATATATATATATATATATATATAGATATATGTTTGTATGTATATGTATGTACGTATATATACGTATATATATATATATATATATATATATATATATATATATATATATATATATATATATATATATATATATATATATATATATATATATATATATATATATATATATATATATATATATATATATATATATATATATATACACACACACTACCGTTCAAAAGTTTGGGGTCACCCAAACAATTTTGTGGAATAGCCTTCATTTCTAAGAACAAGAATAGACTGTCGAGTTTCAGATGAAAGTTCTCTATTTCTGGCCATTTTGAGCGTTTAATTGACCCCACAAATGTGATGCTCCAGAAACTCAATCTGCTCAAAGGAAGGTCAGTTTTGTAGCTTCTGTAACGAGCTAAACTGTTTTCAAATGTGTGAACATGATTGCACAAGGGTTTTCTAATCATCAATTAGCCTTCTGAGCCAATGAGCAAACACATTGTACCATTAGAACACTGGAGTGATAGTTGCTGGAAATGGGCCTCTATACACCTATGTAGATATTGCACCAAAAACCAGACATTTGCAGCTAGAATAGTCATTTACCACATTAGCAATGTATAGAGTGTATTTCTTAAAAGTTAAGACTAGTTTAAAGTTATCTTCATTGAAAAGTACAGTGCTTTTCCTTAAAAAATAAGGACATTTCAATGTGACCCCAAACTTTTGAACGGTAGTGTATATATATATATATATATATATATATATATATATATATATATATATATATATATGTATATATATATATATATATATATATATATATATATATATATATATATATATATATATATATATATATATATATATATGTATGTATATATATATATATATATATATATATATATATATATATATATATATATATATATATATATATATATATATATATATCTCAGAATCAGAATCAGAATCAGAATCAGAATAGTTTTATTGCCATTGTTTGAGAACGGGTACACAAAGTAGGAATTTTTCTTGGTGCAAACGTGCAACATAAAACACATATAACACATATTTGGTAATAAAAAGAGCTGTGACTGAGCTATCAGATAGACTTAGAAGGAATTCAAGGAATTCAAGGAGCTGCTGTTAGGAGTTATTGTTCATTTCCGTGCTGCATTTGACACTGTCGACCACTCAATACTTTTGGACAGGTTGGAAAACTGGGTGGGGATCTCAGGCACAGTTTTAAGCTGGTTCAAGTCATATCTACAAGATAGGAACTATTTTGTTTCCATTGGTGACTTTGTATCAGAACCAACCAACGTAACGTGTGGAGTCCCCCAAGGTTCAATCTTGGGGCCGACTTTATTTAACATCTATATGCTCCCACTAGGACAAATCATGCAAAATAATAACATTGACCATCATTGCTATGCCGATGACACCCAAATCTATGTAGCGCTATCACCAAATGACTATCGCCCCATAGATCTTCTGTGCCAGTGCATTGAGCAAGTCAAACACTGGATGTGCCAAAATTTCCTACAACTAAATGAAGATAAAACTGAGATAATTGTTTTTGGTGCTAAAAAAGAAAGGTTTAAAGTCATCCAACACCTTCAATCACTGTCCCTGAAAACCTCAAATAAAGCCAGAAATCTTGGGGTTATTTTAGATTCTGATTTACATTTCGACAGTCACATCAAATCAGTAACAAAATCGGCCTACTATCACCTCAAAAATGTAAAAAGACTTAGAGGGCTCATGTCAGCTCAAGACTTAGAAAAACTTGTACATGCCTTTATTACCAGTAGGCTAGACTATTGTAATGGTCTCCTTGCAGGTCTTCCCAAAAAAACTGTCAGGCAGCTACAGCTTGTTCAGAACGCTGCTGCTAGAGTTCTAACAAAGACCAAAAAATGTGAGCACATTACACCAATTCTTAAATCCTTACATTGGCTCCCTGTACATCAGAGAATAGATTTCAAAATCCTCCTGCTCACATATAAATCACTACATGGTCTAGGGCCCAAGTATATCACTGATATGCTCCCACTATATACGCCCTCTAGATCACTAAGATCTTCTGAGACCAATCTGTTAGCGGTTCCAAGAGTAAACTCAAATCAAGGGAGATCATCATTCAGTCACTATGCAACACATAGCTGGAATAAACTTCCTGAAGATGTCAGACTTTCCCCAACTCTCACTACTTTTAAAACTAGACTGAAGACTTTTATGTTCACCTTAGCTTTCAGCTAAATCTTTTAATCTTTTAACTTTTAACGTCTGCACTGTTTTTATTTTTATTGTCTGCATTTTAATTTTGCTTTTATTTTCTTTCATTTCACTTTGTTGTCTGTGAAGCACTTTGAGTCTGCCTTGTGTATGAAAAGCGCTATACAAATAAAGTTGCCTTGCCTTGCCTTGCCTTGCCTTCATTTGCCTGATGGCCGAGGGGAAAAACTGTTCAGGTGGCGGGAGGTGTGGGTCTGGATGGAGCGTAGTCTCCTGCCTGAGGGGAGAGGGGAGAATAGTGTGTGTCCAGGGTGAGAAGAGTCAGCTGTGATCCGACCCACACGCCTCCTGTCCTGGAGGAGAACAAGTCCTGGAGGGATGGGAGCTTGCAGCCAATCACCTTCTCAGCAGCACGTACGATGCACTGCAGTCTATTCTTATCCTGGACTGTGGCGCCGGGGAACCACACTGTGATGGAGGAGGTCAGGATGGACTCTGTGATGGCTGAGTAAAACTGCACCAGCATCTCGGTCGGCACCTTAAGTTTCCTCAGTTGCCGCAGGAAGTACATCCTCTGCTGGGCCTTCTTGATGAGGGAGCTGATGGTCAGCTCCCACTTGAGGTCCTGGGTGATGGTGGTGCCCAAGAAACGGAAGGAGTCCACAATGGGGACGGGGTGGGAGAGTCAATCAGGGTGAGGGGGGATGGTGGGGCTGTGACTTTCCTGAAGTCCATGATCATCTCCACTGTTTTCTGGGCGTTCAGCTCCAGGTTGTTGAGGCTGCACCAGGACGTCAGCCGGTCCACCTCTCTCCTGTAAGCGGACTCATCGCCATTCGAGATGAGCCCGATGAGGGTGGTGTCATCCGCAAACTTCAGCAGTTTTACGGATTGGTGACTGGAGGTGCAGCAGTTTGTATACAGGGAGAAGAGCCATGGGGGAAGTACACAGCCCTGAGGAGTACCAGTGTTCGTGGTTCGACTGTCCGAGACAATCTTCCCCAGCCGCACGTGCTGTCTTCGATCTGTCAGGAAGTCATTGATCCAACTGCAGAGGGAGTCGGGCACGCTGAGCTGGTAGAGCTTGTCTCGTAGCAGTCCAGGGAGGATGGTGTTGAAGGCAGAGCTGAAGTCCACAAACAGGATCCTAGCGTAGGTTCCTGGGGAGTCCAGATGCTCCAGGATGAAGTAGAGGGCCAGGTTCACTGCATCATCCACAGACCTGTTGGCTCTGTAGGCGAACTGCAGTGGGTCCAGGAGGGGGGCGGTGATGTCCTTGAGGTGGGGCAGGACCAAGCGCTCAAAGGACTTCATGACCACAGACGTCAGTGCGACCGGCCTGTAGTCATTTAGTCCTGTGATCCGTGCTTTCTTGGGGACAGGGACAATGGTAGAGGTCTTAAAGCAGGACGGCACGCGGCATAGCTCCAGAGAGGTGTTAAAAATGTCAGTGAAGACAGGAGCCAGCTGGTCCGCACAGTGTCTGAGAGTGGAGGGGGAGACACCATCCGCCCGGGGGCCTTCCGCGTATTCAGCTTCAAGAACTGCCGGCGTACATCCTCTTCTTTGATGGAGAGGGTCTTTACAGCCTTATGATGTTTTTGGAGTCCTGTGATGTCATTGGAGTCCTTTGAGTCCTTTAACTCCTTTAATGAAGTGCTGGCATTGGTGGAGAGGGTGATGGTGGGGGGAGCATGGCTTTGATGAGCTGAAGGCCGTTCATGGCGACAGTAATGTGTGTTGAGGCCCTAAGCGAGAGTCCGGTCATTCAGGGCCTGGGGGGTTTTGGGCTTATAGTTCGTAAGGGCCCTTAGACCTCTCCAAACTGCCGCAGAATCATTGGAGCGGAACTGTTCCTGTAGACGGTTAGAGTACACAGATTTAGCTTTCTCCACTTCCCTGGTGAAGTGGTACTTCGCTTCTCTGTATGTACTTCGGTCCCCGCTTCTCCACGCAGCCTCCTTTTTCTTGCGCAGCTGTCGGAGCTTGGGTGTGAACCAGGGCTTGTCGTTGTTATAACAAACCCTGGTGCGCGTTGGAATGATGAGCGCCTCATTGAACTGTATGTATGAGGTCACAGTGTCCGTATACTCGTCCAGATTGTTCGTGGCTGCTCCAAATGCCTCTCAGTCTGTCGTTTCCCAACAAGCACGCAACTCGTCCACAGACTCTGCGGTGAAACACTTAATGTTCCTCATAACAGGTTTAGCCAGTTTCAGTCTCTGTCTGAATGAAGGGATTAAGTGCACCATCACGTGATCTGATGGTCCAACAGCAGCGCGCGGGACTGCATGAAAAGCCTTGCTCAATGTAGTGTAGCAGTGATCCAGCGTGTTCTCCTCTCTGGTCGGGCATTTAATAAACTGTCTATACTTTGGTAATTCCTGGCTCAAATTTCCCTTGTTAAAGTCACCAAGCACGATAACAAGAGAGTCAGGAAAAGACCGTTCCACATGTAAGATCTGTCATGCGAGCGCACGCTGAGCGTCACGCACGTCCGCGCCGGGCGGGATGTAAACAGCCACTAGAATGAATGAAACAATCTCACGCGGTGAGTAAAAGGGCTTACAGTGGATGAAGAAATATTCCAGAGAAGAAGAACAGTGTCTGGAAATCGCTGTCACGTCTGTGCACCAGCTATTGTTGATAAAGAAGCAGAGTCCACCGACTCTTTTTTTGCCAGAGAGCGCCGCGTCTCGGTCCGCGCGGAGAAGATGAAAGCCCTCCAGTTGAAGCGCGCTGTCTGGGACACTTGCGCTTAGCCAAGTCTCCGTGAAGCACAACACACAAGATGAGGAGAAGTCCTTGTTCCTTCTCATCAGCAACGCTAGCTCGTCCATCTTGTTGGCAAGTGAGCGGACGTTGGAGAGGAAGATGCCTGGTAGAGGCATGCGTAATCCCCGTCCGCGAAGACGGACAAGTGCGCCCGCTCTCTTCCCTCTTCGATGCGGTTTCCCTCTTTTGAGCACAGAATGGACCAAATCCGCAGCTGACGCTAAGATGACTGGTAACAAGTCCATAGGGATGATGGATCTGATGTTCAGTAGCTCTTCACGGGTGTAAGAGCACCCGGAAACACAATTTATGTACAAAAACAAACAAAACAGAGCGCACGAGAGCACCGAGGCAGCCTTCATCGGCGCCATGATGATGACATGATGTATATATATATATACACTGTATATATATATATACTGTATATATATATGTGTGCATATATATATAGATGTATATATATATATGCTTGTATATATGTGTGTATATATATATATATATAGTTGTACATGTGTGTATATATAGCTATATATGTATATACAGTATATATTTATATAGTTATATGTGTATGTGTGTGTATATATATATATATATATATATATATATATATATATATATATATATATATATATATATATATATATACATATGTGTGCATATATATAGATGTATATATATATGCTTGTATATATGTGTGTGTATATATATATATATAGTTGTACATGTGTGTATATATAGTTGTATATGTATATACAGTATATATTTATATAGTTATATGTGTATGTGTGTATATATATGTATGTATGTATGTATGTATGTATGTATAATAATAATAATAATACCTGGGATTTATATAGCGCTTTTCTAAGTACCCAAAGTCGCTTTACATGTTAAAAACCCATCATTCATTCACACCTGGTGGTGGTAAGCTACTTTCGTAGCCACAGCTGCCCTGGGGTAGACTGACGGAAGCGTGGCTGCCAATTTGCGCCTACGGCCCCTCCGACCACCACCTATCATCCATTCAACATTCATTCACCGGTGTGAGCGGCACCGGGGGCAAGGGTGAAGTGTCCTGCCCAAGGACACAACGGCATGGTAAGAGGCGGGGAGCGAACCTGCAACCCTCAGGTTTCTGACACGGGCGCTCTACCCACTACGCCATGTATATGTATGTACGTATCAGTGGCGTGCGGTGAGGTTAATGTCTGGTGAGGCACGACTGCATCATCACAGTCAGATTTACAAACATATGAACCTGCAGTGCAGGTGTACCTAATGTTGTGTCCCTGCGGTCGTTCGCGGCTCCTGCAGCGCGAGCATTGTTGTTTTTGCACTTTTTGGCTTCTTGTTAAGTGACTTTTTTTGGGTGGATTCGGTCTTGCACGTGGAGGGTTTGGGTGTGGGCTTTGGTTGGTATGGCGCTCCCGTCGGGGGTGCATTGTGCGGCGGAGATGCTTGGCACCAGGAGGCGGGGTTTTGAGACGAGCCTCACACAGTGTGTCTTCGCAGCAGTTTTATGAATGCTCAGCACTAAAAATACGTTACACACATACAGTTGTTGACAAAATACACTGTACATTATATACCTCAGCTAACTAAACTATGGAAATGTATAATATAATTCATATAGCAATACGGTCTCACTGCACAGCAGCTCAGCAGTTAGCCGAGTCATTGCGCACAATCCATATTGAGGCGCAATGCAGTGACGTGCCTCAACTGGCTGCTGATCACCGCACCGTCTCTTCTCAGTATTTGAACGGCAAATGTGAAAATAAAAATAAAAATAATCTAAAACTGGTGAAGTTAAATGGAAAATAACTTTAGTATAATCACTGGATACATATAACAATTTAATAAAAAAAATTTTCTTTTTACTTTTTTCTTCTTTCCATGAGGCAGGTGAGGCCGTGCCTCCCCTGCCTCTAGTGACTGCACGCCACTGGTACGTATATATATATATATATGTCTGTATATGTATATATATATATATATATATATATATATATGTGTGTGTATATGTATATATATATATATATATATATATATATATATATATATGTGTGTATATATATATATGTGTATGTATATATATATATGTGTGTATATATATATATGTGTGTATACATATATATATATATGAATGTGTGCATATATATACAGTATATGTATATGTATATATATATATATGCTTGTATATATGTGTGTGTATTTATATATATATATATATATATATATATATATATATATATATATATATATATATATATATATATATATATATATATATATATATATATATATATATATATATATATATATATATATATATATACACATACACTACCGTTCAAAAGTTTGGGGTCACATTGAAATGTCCTTTTTTTGAAGGAAAAGCACTGTACTTTTCAATGAAGATAACTTTAAACTAGTCTTAACTTTAAAGAAATACACTCTATACATTGCTAATGTGGTAAATGACTATTCTAGCTGCAAATGTCTGTTTTTTGGTGCAATATCTACATAGGTGTATAGAGGCCTGTTCTGCCCTCACTATATGTGTTGAGGTTGTACAGCTTGGCAGACAGCTAACAACCAATCCAGGACGTTCTAATAAAGTTCCAAAGCAGATTAATCCATTTAGGCTCTTTATTGTTGTTGATCTTGCTTTGTCTTGCACTGGCCTTTAATTTTTTATTATTTTGTAAAACTGAAATACACACAATGACAATGTATAAGCTACAGTATATGATTCAATTAACATACTGAAATGTAATACACAATATGTAAACATTAGCTTTACACAAATATACAGCATTATCACCAAACAAATACTGCTGAGTGTTGAAACTATTTCGATGGTGGAAATATGTGACCGGCAGCCATTTTAAGTCCTCAAACATCCATTAAATTAGTGCACAAAAATCGTTTTTCAATACACATCTTACTATCAAATTTAGCCACTTTCCACCTTCATATTGAGTTATATAAACAAGTTAAACAGTTTACTTACAGACTTATCTTTTCCAAGGCTTGTAAGAGCTAACACAACTCGTCTACTTCTCATTGTTTATGAACTGGACTAACTCGTGAACCGGAAGTGCCCAAACTAATGACACGCAGCATTTCCCATCGCCACAAGGTGTCAGTAATAGTCCACAATCAAACGGGCATAACACTCCCCGCTTGGTATAATGTTTTATACCACTATACAGTCTCTTTACGAAGGAGAAAACACGACCTTTGAAACAAGTCTAGTGTAGAATTCTTGGAGTACCTTGTCGGAGATCTTGACGTCTACTTTTCTTACTTTGTTGTCATGGCTGTTGATAGACTTGACGATGAGTCCAGTGGGCCATTCATTTCTTCTCACCTGGCCATCTTTCAGTAGTACTAGGTCTCCAACTTGCAGGTTAGGCCTTTCTGCATACCATTTTCTCCTAGGTTGTATGGTTGACAGGTATTCTTGTTTCCATCGCTTCCAGAATCTATCAGAGAGAAGTTGGACTTGCCGCCATTGTTTTGAGTGGATGTCTTTCACATTGAAGTCTCCTGGCGGTGCCGATATGACGTCTCTCTTCTGCGTATGATAAAGGGATGAACGACGCTTTGATGCTTGTTCCCGATTGTTTGAGAGGTGGCGACGAGGTGATCGAAAGGGTAACGGGAAAACCCAAGTCTTTGACTCATCTTTGCATAGTTCTTTGTTCATAATGTCAAGGAATGCTTGACCATCACGAGACAAACCCGTTTTATCGTCATTCTTAGCTTTTTGAAAAACTTGGCTGCCGAGGTTGTCCATCTCCTCCAGATGTTTGGGGGGTTGCAGACCATGGCACGGATTAGGGCTGCTGAACTTTTCACTGACACGGATGGTGTTAGAACATGGATTTAGAAATGTTTCTCGTCCATTGTGCGGCAGATTATTCCTGACGACATTGATGTTTTCTGGTTTATGAGCTCCTCCAAGACATACTTCCCAGACTATGACCCACCCTAGGTCAAGACGTTGTGCATAAGGTGCCTCGTCAGGTCCGTTGTACTGCTCCCTTACTTTATGCACTCGGATAATATCTCTTCCGAGTAAAATCAAAATTGCTGCATTGGGGTCAACTGCTGGTATCTTTCCTGCCAGTGGAGCTAGATGAGGATGATGCTGAATAATCTCTGGTGATGGGATCGACGATCTGTCATCGGGCATCATGTCGCATTCTATAAGTGTGGGGAGAGGTACTGTGGTTTGCATGTCCAATGACTCTATAATGAAGTTGCATGCATGTCTTCCTGCTGTCTCCATTACCCCAGAACATGTCCTCAGTGTGTATGGTGCTGAATCTGATTTGATGCCGAAGAGATTGAAGAAATCTGTTTTAGCAAGGGATCGGTTACTTTGCTCATCCAGGACTGCATACATTTTGACAGCTTTCTCTCTTTGGCCAGCAGGGTATGCTCTGACTAAACACATTTTGGAACAGGATCTTGAAGTCACTGAATTGCCACAGATCTCAGTACACTTTGACGTCACTGATGGTATGAGATCTTCATTATTCTCCCCGCTTTGATCTTCCTTCACTGGGGAATTCTCTGTTATTGTTGGTGGACCAGGGTGAAGCGCTGTGATGTGCCTAGTGCTGTCACACTCTTCACATTGCACGGCTTTTTCACAATCCTTTGCCATGTGTCTTGTAGATGCGCAACATCGATAACAGATGTGTTGCTCTTTTAGATAAGCCTTTCTTTCTTTGAGTGGTTTGTTTCGGAAGCCAGGGCATTTACGTAGAGGGTGAGGCTTATTGTGGATGGGACATATTTTATCTGGGTCTTCAGATTTATTTTCTTGGAAGTTGTACTTAGCTTCAGGTACTGTTGCCACTTCAGTTTTCTTTACGGACACTGGTGTCCTGTAATTCGGTTGAAGTCGTTCTTGTCTAGCATTAGTTACGTTACCACTGGTGACACATGCAAAGCTGGGATCATTACGGATCCTATCTTCTTCCATAATGAAGTTGACAAAGAAGTGAAATGGTGGATAAGCCACCCTTTTGTCCCTTTTGTATGCTGAGCCTGCACTAACCCATTTTTCTTGGAGACGATATGGTAGCTTGATCAGGATGGGATTAATGCCATGAGCTGTGTCAAGATGAAGAAGACCGGGTAAGAGTTCATTTGACTTTGCTGCGTCCAACTCAAGAAGGAGGTCCCCAAACTCTCTCAGTCTTTGGTTGTCTGTGTTTGAGATATGTGGGAAGTTCTCAAGTTTTTTAAGTAAAGCATGCTCAATTATTTCAGGTGCTCCGTATGACTCCTCTAGCCTCTGCCACACCATTTCGACCCCAGCTTCTGGATTGTGTATGTACACGGCTCTTAATCTCTTAGCTTGTTCTGCTGATTGAGGTCCAAGCCATTTAGCCAGCATATCCAATTCCTCGCGTGCACTGAGATATAGGTCCCTTGTGGAGCCGATGAATGATGCCTTCCAGGCCCAGTAATTTTGTGGTTGGTCATCAAACTTGAGAAGACCAGAGCTAACCATCTCTTTAGCCAGGTCTGATGCACCACGATTGTCGAAGGAAGTTGCTCCTTGTGCGGAAAAGTGATGAGGCTGGGTATGGTGGATTTTTGATATGAAGAATCTATCCTTTGGGTTGCATCATTCCTTGTGAAGGGGTCTTTTGATGGACTTGCAGTAACACGAAGCGGTGGAGTCCCCACGTCTCCCCGATGTGGTTGTTTGTGGTGCTGGACAGGTAGGTAATTGGGCACATGGTACTTTACATGATCCATCTCTTGTTTATTAGCCGTTGTGTTGACCTTAACATCTTCATCGTTGTCCATTGTCTGCTGGCGCGCTGAGGAAGAGGTCAGTATTGGCTGATTTAAAGAATGGAGTGAGTGTTGGCCATGAGATGCCTCTGACAGTTGCTCCACAAACTCTTTAGTGCGTTCTACTGGGCTTAGCACTGGCATATTAAAATCAAATTGGCTTCTTTGGATATCACTTTCTTCTTGAGCTGATATGTCTAAAACATGTGCTTCAGCTGCTGCTGCTTCAGCAGCTTTTGCTGATTTTACAGGAGCAGATTAGCTTGTATTTCCGCTTGCTGTTTTAACATTTCTGCTTCTTTATGTGCAAAGGAAAGTTTAACATGTGCACTTTCTGCTTTAGCACGTGCTTTTGCAGCAGCAACGCTCACTGACGTCATCCGACTTGAGTGAGATGAATGTGACGATCTTGAACTTCTTTCATGTTCGCTTACATCTTCTTTTGAATGCTCCATGGTGTGCTGTTTACCACTGGATGTTGAAGAAAATGCTGCGTTATGTCTCTGTGAAGCCCGCTGTGCTTTCAGTCTTTTTACTGTTCTGCCCTCACTATATGTGTTGAGGTTGTACAGCTTGGCAGACAGCTAACAACCAATTCAGGACGTTCTAATAAAGTTCCAAAGCAGATTAATCCATTTAGGCTCTTTATTGTTGTTGATCTTGCTTTGTCTTGCACTGGACTTTTATTTTTTATTATTTTGTAAAACTGAAATACACACAATGACAATGTATAAGCTACAGTATATGATTCAATTAACATACTGAAATGTAATACACAATATGTAAACATTAGCTTTACACAAATATACAGCATTGCCACCAAACAAATACTGCTGAGTGTTGAAACTATTTCGATGGTGGAAATATGTGACCGGCAGCCATTTTACGGAAATTTCAGTTTTTGGTCCGGCCCTCACTGACTTGGGACCATTGCAAAATCATGTGCGTCCTAAAGTCACCAGCCTTGGCGTCACTATAGACAGCGATTTTAAATTTGACAAACAAGTCAATAGCGTTTTAAAATCGTGTTTTTATCATCTTCGTCTTTTAGCAAAGGTAAAACCATTTTTATCTTTTAACCTTTTTGAACAAGTCGTGCATGCTTTTACTTCAAGTGGCCTGGACTACTGCAATGCACTTTATGCTGGAATTAGCCAAAAAGCTCTCTCCCGGTTGCAGTTAGTCCAGAACGCGGCAGCACGACTTTTAACAGGGGCCAGGAAACGTGAGCATATAACCCCAATTCTTCGGAGTTTGCACTGGCTCCCTGTTCATTTTAGAATTTATTTTAAATCCTTGCTGTTTGTTTTTAAAGCTTTACATGGACTGGCACCTCAGTATATCTCGGACCTCATCCAAATTTACACACCTGCGCGCGCTCTGAGGTCCGAGAGCCAGCTCCAGCTCGTGGTGCCCAGGACGAGACTTAAAACCAGGGGAGACAGGGCCTTCTCTGTGGTCGGCCCTAAACTCTGGAACACTCTGCCCCTCCATGTTCAAACTGCTCCCACAGTGGAGTGTTTTAAGTCTCGTCTTAAGACCCACTTTTATGCTTTGGCTTTTAACACTACGTGAGTTGTGTGGTCTTCTGTCCTCTGTTGTCCTGTGTGGTTAGGGTTAGGGTTATACATTTTGATGTCTATTTTACTGTTTTAATTGGTTTTACCCTTTAAAATAGTTTTTAATCATATTTATTTTTTATGTTGTCTCTGTATTGGTTTTCTATTCATGTATTCTTTGTTTTTATTCAGTCATTGGTGTAGCATAATATTGTTTTTAATATTATTTTTAATATTGTTTTTAAGATGGCTGTGCAGCACTTTGGAAACATTCTTGTTGTGTAAATGTGCTATATAAATAAAGTGGATTGGATTGGATTGGATTTAAGTCCTCAAACATCCATTAAAGTAGTGCACAAAAATCGTTTTTCAATACACATCTTACTATCAAATTTAGCCACTTTCCACCTTCATATTGAGTTATATAAACAAGTTAAACAGTTTACTTACAGACTTATCTTTTCCAAGGCTTGTAAGAGCTAACACAACTCGTCTACTTCTCATTGTTTATGAACTGGACTAACTCGTGAACCGGAAGTCCCCAAACTAATGACGCGCAGCATTTGCCATCGCCACAAGGTGTCAGTAATAGTCCACAATCAAACGGGCATAACAAGGCCCATTTCCAGTAACTATCACTCCAGTGTTCTAATGGCATAATGTGTTTGCTCATTGGCTCAGAAGGCTAATTGATGATTAGAAAACCCTTGTGCAATCATGTTCACACATCTGAAAACAGTTTAGCTCGTTACAGAAGCTACAAAACTGACTTTCCTTTGAGCAGATTGAGTTTCTGAAGCATCACATTTGTGGGGTCAATTAAACGCTCAAAATGGCCAGAAAAAGAGAACTTTCATCTGAAACTCGACAGTCTATTCTTGTTCTTAGAAATGAAGGTTATTCCACAAAATTGTTTGGGTGACCTCAAACTTTTGAACGGTAGTATATATATATATATATATATATATATATATATATATATATATATATATATATATATATATATATATATATATATATATATATATATATATATATATATACGTACATACACATACATACATATATATACACACACATATATATATATATATATATATATATATATATATATATATATATATATATATATATATATATATATATATATATATATATATATATATATATATATATATATATATATATATACGTAAATACACACATACATACATACATATATATATATATATATATATATATATATATATATATATATATATATATATATATATATATATATATATATATATATATATTAGAGATGCGCGGTTTGCGGACACAACCGCGGAGTCCACGGATCGGGCGGATGCATGACGAAAAAAATAGATTTTAATTAGATTCGGGCGGGTGGCGGTTGAACCAATTCTCTCGAATGTCTGCTGATTTTCACCCAATCAACAATAATAAGGGCGTGCCGTGTTGGTACTGCCTTTATCACCCTCTACAACATGTACAGCCAGCGTGCTAGCCCAGCCACATGTTGTACGCAGCATCTGCTTGCACACGTAAGTGACAGCAAGGCATACTTGGTCCACAGCCATACAGGTTACACTGACGGTGGCCGTATAAAACAACTTTAACACTCTTAATATGTGCCACACTGTGAACCCACACCAAACAAGAATAACAAACACATTTCGGGAGAACATCCGCACCGTGAGACAACATAAACACAACAGAACAAATACCCAGAACATCTTGCAGTCCTAACTCTTCCTGGCTGAAATATACACCCCGCTACCACCAAACCCCGCCCCCCGCCCACCTCAACCGACGCACGGAGAGGGGGGGGGGGGGGGGGTTGATGTGTAGGGGCGCAGTGTAGGGGGGCGTGGTTTGGTGGTAGCGGGGGGTGTATATTTCAGCCAGGAATATATATATATATATATATATATATACATATATATATATATATATACATATATATATATATATATATATATATATATATATATATATATATATATATATATATATATATATATACATATATATACACATATATATATATATATACATATATATATATATATATATATATATATATATATATATATATATATATATATATATATATATATATGTATATTTGTAATACATGGACTTCAGCTCAGCATTTAATACCATACAGATACAATACCAACAGACTAAAGACCAAGCTTTTAGAACTGGGAAAATCCAACTCTGTCTGCCTTTGGATCAAGGACTTCCTGTCGGACCGCTCCCAGAGGGTGAAGGTAGGCCCCCACATCTCCACAGGCCTTAGCCTAAACGTCGGCTCGCCTCAAAGCTGTGTGCTGAGCCCCCTACTCTATACCCTCTACAAAGCCATCATCAAGTAGGCTTCCTGTGCACCTAAGATGCCACTTTAAGGTTTTACTACTTACGTATAAAATACTACACGGTCAAGCTCCTGCCTATCTTGCCGATTGTATTGTACCATATGTCCCGGCAAGAAATCTGCATTCAAAGAACTCCGGCTTATTAGTGATTCCCAGAGCCCAAAAAAAGTCTGCGGGCTATAGAGCGTTTTCTATTCGGGCTCCAATACTATGGAATGCCACTCCCGGTAAAAGTTAGAGATGCTACCTCAGTAGAAGCATTTAAGTGTCATCTTAAAACTAATTTGTATACTCTAGCCTTTAAATAGACTCCCTTTTTAGACCAGTTGATCTGCCGTTTCTTTTCTTTTCTTTTCTACTCTGCTCCCAACCCGGGGCAGACTGCTAACCTGTGCATCGGATGGGGACATCTCTACACTGCTGACCCGTCTCCGCTCGGGATGGTTCCTGCTGGCCCCACTATGGACTGTACTTTCGCTGATGTGTTGGACTTTCACAATATTATGTCAGAACCACTCGACATCCATTGCTTTCGGTCTCCCCTGGAGGGGGGGGTTACCCACATATGCGGTCCTCTCCAAGGTTTCTCATAGTCATTCACATTGACGTCCCACTGGGGTGAGTTTTCCTTGCCCGTATGTGGGCTCTGTACCGAGGATGTCGTTGTGGCTTGTACAGCCCTTTGAGACACTTGTGATTTAGGGCTATATAAATAAACATTGATTGATTGAGTTGTGGGGCTCATCTTTGGGGGAGATGAGTCGACTTACCAGATGGAGCAGCTGTCAATGAGGTGTTCAGACAATAACCTTGTCCTGAACACCTCCAAGCTTGAAGGAAAATGGGCTGCATGGTCGAGTCGCCAGAAGAAAGCCATCACTCCAAATGACTTTGTTCCAGAAGTATTGAGGCTTGTCTCTGTCACTAGGGCCAATTTAGTATTGGAAATCAACCTATCCCCAGGTGCATGTTTTTGGAGGTGGGAGGAAGCCGAGTACCCGGAGGGAACCCACGCAGTCACAGAGAGAACATGCAAACTCCACACAGGATTGAACTCAGGACCTTCGTATTGTGAGGCACATGCACTAACCCAGTTTCCATGCAATGCTCAGTCATTCACAAACAAGGATGTGTGTGTGTGTGTGTGTGTGTGTGTCACCACTTTGTGAACAAATGCGTTAGCAAATTGTCCAACAGTTTAAGAACAGGGCCACGGGAACCACCCACAGGGACACCAACGATGGAGATGGAACAACCAGCAACCACCCTGTCGAATCCTCCCCCTGAGAGAAGGGGAAAATATATTTTTTAAATAATAATAATAAAATATAAAAAATAAAAATAAAAATATAGTGATTAAAAAAAATTAAATACAAATAATAATAATAATAAAAATAAAAATTATATATATATACATATATATATATATATATAAATTAAAAGAAGATCACAGACACGCTGACACACAAGGTCACTACCCCAGCAGCTGGCCGACTTGCAGCAGCACGGAATACGGAAAACCTTGCAGTGCACCAAGCTACCACAATAGACGCGGGGACTAGACCCAGCAGGCCCCAACCAAGAGGGGCACCCGGAAGGGATGGACGGTAGGACCCAGGAGCTCCAGACACACAGCCCGGATGCAGGAGCCTGAGGCGCTAACCCCCGCCTGACAAGGAGGCCCAGAGCGTACCCCCAGAAATATATATATATGTACACACACACACACACACACACACACACACACACACACACACACACACACACACACACACACACACACACACACACACACACACACACACACACCTATGTACAGTCGTGGTCAAAAGTTTACATACACTTGTAAGGAACATTATGTATGGCTGTCTTGAGTTTCCAATCATTTCTGCAACTTTTATTTTTTGTGATAGAGTGATTGGAGCACATACTTGTTGGTCACAAAAAACATTCATGAAGTTTGGTTCTTTTAAGAATTTATTATGGGTCTACTGAAAATGTGACCAAATCTGCTGGGTCAAAAGTATACATACAGCAATGTTAATATTTGCTTACATGTCCCTTGGCAAGTTTCACTGCAATAAGGTGCTTTTGGTAGCCATCCACAAGCTTCTGGTTGAATTTTTGACCACTCCTCTTTACAAAATTGGTGCAGTTCAGGTAAATTTGTTGGTTTTCCGACATGGACTTGTTTCTTCAGCATTGTCCACACGTTTTAGTCAGGACTTTGGGAAGGCCATTCTAAAACCTTAATTCTAGCCTGATTTAGCCATTCCTTGACCACTTTTGACGTGTGTTTGGGGTCATTGTCCTGTTGGAACACCCTAACTGCTCCCAAGACCCAACCTCCGGGCTGATGATTTTAGGTTGTCCTGAAGAATTTGGAGGTAATCCTCCTTTTTCATTGTCCCATTCACTCTCTGTAAAGCACCAGTTCCATTGGCAGCAAAACAGAAAATATGAATTAAAAATAATAAATGAATAAAAGCCTCACACCCTCAGCGAGGTCTCTGCCCGGGAATGGCAGGCCACCAGATCGCAGCCCCCGCAACCCGAGGAGGCAATGAGGGGGGCGCGTACCATCACTTTTTAGAAGTTGACCAAAGGAGCATCCACCGGGCTGAGGTTTGGTATGAGTTTTGACAAGTAGGTGACAAATCCCAGGAAATGGCGGACACCATCTTTGTCTACTGGAGGTGTCGTGTTGCACAGCCTCCATTTTGCTGGGTCTGGCTTTTAAACCATATGTAGGTCACCTCATAATGATGTCTGCCTAACAAGGCACATGTTAAAATTGAGTTTGAGATTAAAGTTTGTTGCTCTTTCAACTACTTGATGCCGGATTGCTTCATGTTCATGTACAGTCAGGATGTCATTTATCACACTAATGGCTCCTGTTATGCCCTGAATCGTTTCTTCCATGATGCCCTGGAATATTTCAGTTCAAAAGGCAGCCTTAGCCATTTGTACCGACCGCTTGGTGTGTTAAATGTTGTGAGGAATGATGATGGTTCATCCAGCTCCATTTGCAGAAAACCTGATTTTGGCACCATGAATCATAGAGATGACTTCTACGGTACGCATGGGGTGATGTTCTCACTTTATGACTTTATTTAGGTCTCTGGGGCCAATGCAGATTCTTATCTTGCCATTGCGCACTGCAGCAATCATGGAACCCTACGATTCTGTTGGACACTCTACTTTTGTGTTGAATCCATCCTTTTTCATTTCCTTTAACTGCTCTATATTCCCCCTTGGTGCAGGATGCACCACACCCTTGACATCTGGGTCTATTTCACTCGAGTAGGTGCCTACAAGAGTTCCTGTAGTGTAGGTTAGTTCAGGGAAGTGCAGCCGGAACACCGAGAAGCGGTGACATTTTTGTTCGTGTTCGTGACATCAGGAGCAGCTTGCAATTTGTCAATGCGCATTATCGGCGTTGCTTTTCAGCTGTGTCACCGCTGAGCACATATTCTTGTATAACATCCACTATTTCATGCTCTGCATTCACTTTTTGTGATTTGTCTTTTGTTGGGAGGACAACTGCAGCTATAGGTTTTATTTTGTGCTTGGAGTATGACTCTGCTGGAGAGTTTTAATTCAAGTTGCTGATATCCGCTTAAAGCCAGTGTGTTGCATCTTGCACCTGTGTCCATCCTAAACACAACTTCCTGTGACATCACATCAACAGCTACTCTCCATGTTTTTTGATTGATTGAAACTTTTATTAGTAGCTTGCACAGTACAGTACATATTCCGTACAATTGACCACTAAATGGTAACACCCGAATAAGTTTTTCAACTTGTTTAAGTTGGGGTCCAAGTAAAACAATTCTATGTATCACCTGGATCATCTTCAGACTGTTAGATTTATGTTCAGTACTTCCTCCTCATACCTCACTGGTTCAACGCTCAATGAGTTTCTGACACATTTTTGACACACAGTGGTTTGGTTATTGGCATTTGAACACAGAGTCTTTTGCAGGTCATTTTCCTTGATTTCATTTGTGCATGGGGTCTTTTCCACAACTTGAGCAGTTCCTTACACGCTTGTCTGGGGCTTGGGCTTGTCCCGTGGGTTTAGCCTGTCTTTTGCTGTGTATTTTCTCTTTGGGGACAAAATTATTTGATTTTGCAATCACTGTGGACACTTGAGTCTTTCTCTCTATTTTCATTTCTTTATGGGAGAGTTCAAACTTTTGAACAATTTTAATGGCTTTAGGCATTGTTAAATCATCTGCTTTATAAGCACCTCTCTTGCACACACTTTTCTTTCACTCCTGCTATGATGGCATCAATTAACATGTCATTTGGGTCAATGAGCCTTAAATGCTTCATTTAGACCTTGTTTCCTCTGCTTAAAAGCATGTCTGGCTATTTGTTTGATTTTTCTTGGCCTGATATAACTTGCAAACTCCAAAACTGCAGATGGGTCATCGTTTTATAGACTTCCCTACCTTGTTCACCGATGCCTAGCCAGCCTGCCTTCTGCTTGGCTTTTAGCTCCAAGAGACGACCAGCGAAGACAAAGGTGACGTGAGTCTGGAACCCTTTATACAAGTCCGGAGCTTTCCAGTCAATCTTCGGATAGTCCAACTGTGATGATGCCATTTCATCACTTATGACTCCATGTAAAATAATGTACGCTACAACGCGGCTTGCATGAGCTTACTGTGTAACTACTATTATTTTTGTTGTCCGGCGCCTGTAACACTCCGCAACATTGGTGTGTATGCTACGGAACAGACTTGAGTGAAAAATGCTCACATTCGATGGCGTCTGGCACATTGGAGAGGTGTTCTCTTCACGGATGAATCCTGGTTTTCACTGTTCAGGGCAGTGGCAGACAGCGTGTGTGAAAGCTGTTTGCTGATGTCAAAGTTGTGAATCGAGTGGCCCATGGTGGGAGTGGGATGATGGTATGAGCAGGCGTGTGTTATGGACAACGAACGCAAGTGCATTTTATTGATGGACAATTTGAATGCACAGAGATACTGTGACGAGATCCTGAGGCCCATTGTTGTGCCATTCACCCGAGACAATCACCTCATGCCGCATGGCCCCATGTTGCAAGGATCCGTACACAAAAAACATCCCAGTTCTTGTATGGACAGCCTGCTCACCGGACATGTCACTCATTGAGCAGCTTTGGGATCCTGTGGATCGTATACGACAGCGTGTTCCAGTTCCTGCCAATAATCAGCAACTTCACACAGCCATTGAAGAGTGAACCAACATTCCACAGGCCGCAATCAACTCTATGCGAAGGAGATGCGTTGCACAGAGTAAGGCAAATGGTGGTCACACCAGATGCTGACTCCTTTTATGACCCCCAGGATCCCCAATAAAGCAAAACTGCACATTTCAGAGTGGCCTTTTATTGTGGGCAGCCTAAGGCACAGCTGTGCAATAATCATGTTGTTTAATCAGCATCTTGATATGCCACACCTGTGAGGTGGATTATCTTGGCAAATAGGTGCTCACAAACAGATTTAGACAGACTTGTGAACAATATTTTTGAGGAATAGGGTGGATTATCTTGGCAAATAGGTGCTCACAAACAGATTTAGACAGACTTGTGAACAATATTTTTGAGGAATAGGTCTTTTGTGTATGTAGTACAAGTTGGAGATCTTTGAGTTCAACTCATGAAAAATGGGAGCAAAACAAGTGTTGCATTTATTTTTGTTCAGTATAGATCAATAGCTTTTGTTCAATTCTGCAGTGTACATTGTTACAGAACAAGTCATTTAGTTTTTAAATGATCTTTTTCATGCGTGCCAAATGTAACAGTAATTTGTGGTATTTCAGATCAAATCAAATGTGTTCCACTTGGTCTGCAGCATTTCACCATCATTTCACTTTATTTTTCACAAGCGTTCTTATTAATGTTGTATGCTGCTAGACTATGTTCAAGTAATGTGCGACTGCACCACCTGCTGGCCATTTACAACTATGCTCATTCATGTCTGCTTACTTCCGGTCCAAGTCAGAGACCGAGGCTTGTGAAAAAACAAACATACCTTCTTAGGATTCACATTGCTCTTTTTATAAATATTTTTATATTTCTTTTAGAGAAATAACACGTTTCACTAATAAACCAATCTACATTTGACACATTCAAGTACTTCCATTTAATTTAAGGACTGATATTTAATTGAAACAACAACAGGCACAGTGACACTGAACTCCAGGAGCACGGTATCTCATCTGACGATGTACTGGTGTGTACGAGATACGCACGTGCTGGACGTCACATGGGTTCGCCAGGTCCAGTCCAGCCTACACTTGGCTCAGAAAATGAGCCTGACCGTTGTCTTCCAGGCGGCGGGTGAGGATCTCACAACCCGTGTCCGTCACCAGCAGGGTGTGTTCAAACTGGGCCGAATGCTTTC